>NC_084601.1:38146180-38189977 GCF_033807715.1 Cololabis saira
ACACTGCAAAATTTCAAAATCTTACCAGGAATATTTGTCTTATTTCTAGTTAAAATGTCTCATTTTTAGTCAAAAAAATCTCATTACACTTAAAACAAGACTCATTACCAGAAAAACTTTCACAAAAAAAATTTTTCTCACTTGAAATAAGTAGAAAAATCTTACAGTGGGACAAGATTTATCTTCTCATTACAAGCAAAAAAATCTGTTTCTACTTATTTTAAGTGAAAATCTACTTGAAACAGGTGAAAATTGTTGTTTTTTCCAGTGATGAGTCTTGTTTTAAGTGTAATGAGATTTTTTTTTACTAAAAATGAGACATTTTAACTAGAAATAAGACAAATATTATTTCCTTCCTTCCTTCCTTCCTTCCTTCCTTCCTTCCTTCCTTCCTTCCTTCCTTCCTTCCTTCCTTCCTTCCTTCCTTCCTTCCTTCCTTCCTTCCTTCCTTCCTTCCTTCTTTTTTCCCTTCCTTCCTTCCTTCCTTCCTTCTTTTTTCCCTTCCTTCCTTCCTTCCTTCCTTCCTTCCTTCCTTCCTTCTTTTTCCCTTCCTTCCTTCCTTCCCTCCTCCCTTCTTTCCTTCCTTCCTTCCTTCCTTCTTTTTTCCCTTCCTTCCTTCCTCCCTTCTTTCCTTCCTTCCTTCTTTTTTTCCATCCTTCCTTCCTTCCTTCCTTCCTTCCTTCCTTCCTTCTTTTTTCCCTTCCTTCCTTCCTCCCTTCTTTCCTTCCTTCCTTCTTTTTTTCCATCCTTCCTTCCTTCCTTCCTTCCTTCCTTCCTTCCTTCTTTTTTCCCTTCCTTCCTTCCTTCCTTCCTTCCTTCTTTTTTCCCTTCTTTCCTTCTTTCCTTCCTTCCTTCCTTCCTTCCTTCCTTCCTTCATTCTTTTTTCCCTTCCTTCCTTCCTTCCTTCCTTCTTTTTTCCCTTCCTTCCTTCCTTCCTTCCTTCCTTCCTTCCTTCCTTCCTTCCTTCCTTCCTTCCTCCCTTCCTTCCTCATTTCCTTCTTTCCTCACTTCCTTATTTTCTCCCTCCCTTCCTTCCTTCCTTCCTTCCTTCCTTCCTTCCTTCCTTCCTTCCTTCCTTCCTTCCTTCCTTCCTTCTTTCCTCACTTCCTTATTTTCTCCCTTCCTTCCTTCCTTCCTTCCTTCCTTCCTTCCTTCCTTCCTTCCTTCCTTCCTTCCTTCCTTCCTTCCGTCCTTCCTTCTTTCCTCACTTCCTTCTTTTCTTCCTTCCTTCCTTCCTCACTTCCTTCCTCACTTCCTTCCTTCCTTCCTTCCTTCCTTCCTTCTTTCCTCACTTCCTTCTTTCCTCACTTCCTTATTTCCTCCCTTCCTTCCTTCCTTCCTTCCTTCCTTCCTTCTTTCCTCACTTCCTTCTTTTCTTCCTTCTTTTCTTCCTTCCTCACTTCCTTCCTCACTTCCTCCCTCCCTCCCTCCCTCCCTCCCTCCCTTCCTTCCTTCCTTCCTTCCTTCCTTCCTTCCTTCCTTCCTTCCTTCCTTCCTTCCTTCCTTCCTTCCTTCCTTCCTCACTTCCTTCCTTCCTTCCTTCCTTCTTTTCTCCCTTCCTTCCTTCCTTCCTTCCTTCCTTCCTTCCTTCCTTCCTTCCTTCCTTCCTTTAATTTACACTTTTTGCAGTGTAAATTCAATCGTGAGTCAGGAAACGGACCATTAGCAGCAACTTGGACATTTCCTTTTTTTTTAAGTATTTATTAATTTACTAAGAATGATGGCCCTTCTTCTGGATTTACTTATTACACAGAGCCTCCTCACACATTTTGCATCCCGCAGTTTGTGGAGAAAACAGTATAGACACCTAATTAAGGATAATTTCCCCCTAAAGCAGAAGCAGGTTGAGTTCTAATGTTTGGAATTAATGTTTTCATTATGATGAAAGATAAAAGGAAAACCATTTTAGCAAATGCAATCCACACTACGACCACAACTGGGACCAAAAACAGGCACAGACTGAAAATACCCTCTATTGTATA
The DNA here is from genome assembly GCF_033807715.1 of Cololabis saira. Taxonomy (NCBI): domain Eukaryota; kingdom Metazoa; phylum Chordata; class Actinopteri; order Beloniformes; family Belonidae; genus Cololabis; species Cololabis saira. Next base: position 38,148,163 of record NC_084601.1, read on the forward strand.
AAATTAGAGAGGAAAAGTAATGTCTTTTTTTTTATGCAGCCACAGACATCAAACAGCCTGAAGAAGAAGTCATTGTTTACTTCAGTTCCAGGATGTTGAGGTCAAAGTTTGAGCAGGTTACAAACACAAGAGCCAGGAAATTTACTCTGTGTCTCTGGCAATCAGGTACTGTTGTGTGGAGCGACCTTGCTGCCGGAGCTGCCAACCACGGCCCGGCGTTTGAGGCTGATTAGGATGAGCTGCTGTTGAACTCATTGTCTCTTGTTTTATCTGAAAACGTAGCGTGAACATCCTTCCTGGCAAGTATCTCACACTTTTTATTCCTCGTTCTTTGAAGCTCTAAATAGGGTTTCACAGGAAGCCAAAAATAGTTTAAAGTCAGAACATTTGCCTGGTAGTTTGATAAAACTCAAAGGTGACGCTTTCATCGCTTTTGAAAGATCTTTTTTCTTAATAATAAATTCATTTCGTTTTTAGCCTTCTAATAACTTCAGAAAATCACAAGGCCAGCTCAGTCGTTTCCAACTATTTTACATTTATCGACTAATGAAAAATAAAAGCCCATTAACTGTTTTTAAAAGGTCAAGAAATAAAAAAGCTCTTTAACAATGCACAATAAGACAAGGCTGAATTTAAAATTCCTACATCCAGCTCTGTCTTGATCTTGTAAGGTTGCACCATGCCTCATATCTAATTAATCTTTTATTCCCAGTCCATTCCTACAGTTTTACATAATATTTCTAACAGAAAAATAAACATGTCAAACAGAATCAACCAAAGAAACTCTTTTGACAGATATAACTTAAATCTTTAATGAGACTTATTGTTTATTTTTCAACATCAACATCACATAAGACCTAGTAGGGCTGGGCGATATATCGAGATTTTAATATATATCGATATATTTTCAAACACGATATGGTACGAGACAATATCGTTTATATCGATTTTAAAATTATTATTATTTTTTTTTTTTTACTTTTTTTTTTTAAATGATTTTGATATAGCTTGTTTTGTGACAAATTGACTTGAATGTTTTATTTGAGATTTGCACAAATGTTTTGTTATTTGCACAACTGTCAACCTCAGTGGAAAAGTCTGCCTGTTACTGTCTACATTGTATTAATTGCACAGTGTATTTTAATTTAATTGTTATGCAGGAAAGGGATATTTGTTTTATTTTATTCAAGAAGCATTTTTATTCTATATATGCAGGCAGTTTATTTTTTTTTCATTTGTTTTATACATTTTGATATTGTGCAGACCTCTGGTAATAAAGGAACCTGTGTGACATTTGCCTCAGAAACAAATGAAGCTAACAGAGATGCTATGCTATAATGCTTTGGGGGAAACCCCAATTAAGGCACAGAAAAAATATCGAGATATATATCGAGTATCGCCATTCAGCTAGAAAATATCGAGATATGACTTTTGGTCCATATCGCCCAGCCCTAAGCCCTAGCTTTAAAAAAGGAAAATCGTGTGCTAATTATCGGCTTATCATCTTTCCTAAAATATGAAACTGTCCTCTGCAGGCAAATAAAAAAATTGACAACATTGAACTGTTTAAAGAGGTTAAAGCAACAAGGACTGCAGGATCTCCAGAGTGATCTGTCCATTTGTCACTTTCTTGATAACTGAACGTTCATGATGCCTCGGCCGAAGCAGCTGCAGTTTCAGAAGCGACGGTAGTCAGTTCTGCTGGTCGTTGGTCTTCACCTCCAATCAGAGACCATGTGGTTGCCACTTCAACCCCTCAACTGATTAATTAACCCCCAGCAAAAGGTAAGTAACCAGTCAGCGCCTTCGTGCCTGCTAGCTGCACCAGTGAGGCTGGTCCAACCCCAGAGCCGGCTGCATAAATTGGTACAATTAACACCACAAAAAGCTATTAAATGTGGTTGTTTCTTTTTGCCTGACTATGAATATATATTCTTGTACTTTTAGAGCATACCTCTAGTGGTCATTGGATGAATTGCAGGTATTGCAATTTCTGCGCTGGCATCAGTTTTGGAAGCACAATACTGTATAGTCCCTTGAGTACAAGTAATCAGATTACCGTATTTTCCGCACCATAAGGCGTATCGTATTATAAGGCGCACCTTCAATGAATGACATATTTTAAAACGTTTTCCATATATAAGGCGCACCGCATTATAAGGCGCACTAAATATATGGTAAAGTACCGTACTATAGTGGCTGGGGTTGAGTTACGTATCTACCTGATGGAGCTGCGCTACAGGAAATGCTACAAAATCCTACAGCAAATGCAAAAAAAAAAAAAAAAACGAGAAGAAAGTTAACGTATGTCAAACTTTATTAACAAAATAAAAACCAGCTTTGCTCCGTCTCGTCAAAGTCGCCATTATATGAGTCGGCGTCGCTGCTGTTGTCTTGAACGTCTGTGATGATTCCTGACGTTTTTAGCGCCATTACTTCGGCGACACCAACTACATTACCCACAATCCCCCTGACTACAGTAACAGAAATTAACAGAAAAAGTTTTTGAGAAAATTAAAGGCTTTTAGGTGCGCCTTATAGTGCAGAAAATACGGTAACTCAGCAGTTTGTAGATGGAGAGAGGTAGTGTTTGTAGAAAAGAGAAAAACCCATCTATGCTATGAATGACAAACAGTTTTGTTATTCTTTTTGGAAGCAAGCATTAAGATTCTCTTCAGACCTAAGACTATCTGCTGCTACTGGTTGCTAATTGGTCTGAAATGCATATGTATTACTAATCAAAAGTTTGGATAGTCATTTGGGTTGACTTTGACTTGTAAATCATTAAGACCATATAAAAAACAGACTCCCATTCTTATAAAGTCATGACTTTTTTATCATACATTTAATTACCAACAATCAGAAACAACACATGGATGAACGCTGCATCCATGAAAATGAAATAAGAAACTGTTTTCCTTTGGGGAGATCAATGTGCTGCATTCGAATTCAAGGATGGAGCTGAAGGTAAAATGAATGCAGAACGATGTAGACTCCAGCTCCAGAAACATGTCCTTTCCGACATTCAATTCTTTTGCCTTTGTGTTGTTCAAACTGTTGTTCATTTTACAGAGTGAATCTCAAGACACTTAAGTTTTCATCCATTTCCATTTGTGTGCAAATTTCTGAGATTAGCTTTGGCATCCAGTGGGACCTTTTTTCTTTAGTGCATTTCTGGCGGAGTTTTTGATGAATGATTTTATCATTGACTATGGGTTTGGACTCCACTGATCAACTCCAAAGTAAAAAGTCTGTTTTGGCTTCCTCTACACGGTCTGGGGAAATGAATGTGAATGTTCTAGATATGCCGTTTCTCTGAGGGAGGAAGGTGTTGCTTCTCATGCAGCCTTAAACAGATGCAAAGGAATCGCGATACAAAATACTTCAGTTAAAGGGGCAGAAAGTGGTGTAGCTACCAAGTAGTGTACCAAAAGTGAATTCAGCTAATGAACTCACTACACAGTTCTTAATATGTGAGTGCCTATATAGTGGACCGATATAGTATACCATGGACTTGTGGACTACATTAGCGACTAGGGGGTGCTTTCAGACACATTGGTCTGCATTTGTTCTAGAAAACGGATCTGCATCCACACTTGCAATTCAGTTCCACGATAGGAAAGATTTCCATCCACATTAAAGCAAATAATCAAACGTTTCACCATTTCCAAATGCTTGCAGTTTTGTCCATTCAGATTAAACGACAACAGCTTCAGGGGACTACAACAAGATTTACTAATGGCGCTTTTACACTAGTACTAGGGCTGGGCGATATATCAAGATTTTAATATATATCGATATATTTTCAAACGCGATATGGTATGAGACAATATCGTTTATATCGATTATTAATTATTTTTTTTTTTTATGATTTTGATATAGCTTATTTTGTGACAAATTGACTTGAATGTTTTATTTGAGATTTGCACAAATGTTTTGTTATTTGCACAACTGTCAACCTCAGTGGAAAAGTCTGCCTGTTACTGTCTACATTGTATTTTAATTTAATTGTTATGCAGGAAAGGGATATTTGTTTTATTTGATTCAAGAAGCATTTTTATTCTATATATGCAGGCAGTTTATTTTTATTTCATTTGTTTCATACATTTTGATATTGTGCAGACCTCTGTTAATAAAGGAACCTGTGTGACATTTGGCACGAGGCTTTGTATTAAAACTGACTGTTTTTTTAAGGGTTTGCCTCAGAAAAAAATGAAGCTAACAGAGATGCTATGCTTTAATGCTTTGGGGGAAACCCCAATTATGGCACAGAAAAAATATCGATATATATCGAGTATCGCCATTCAGCTAGAAAATATCGAGTTATGACTTTTGGTCCATATCGCCCAGCCCTAACTAGTACCTACTCAGCCCAACTCGACTCGCCTCGCCTCGGTTTTGCGCTTCTCCACTAGGGGTCATTTTATTCGACAGACAATGGCAGCGCAAAAGTCTGTTTCATGATCCAACTCTGAGGTCCAAATGTTCATAAACCTGGTGCTGAGGAGAGAATTAAAAAGGGATGTACAGTAGACGGGTGATAAGGAACGTCCAGATCCACCAGGCGCTCTGTCACTTCAAGCTTCTTTCACTCTCATTTTTTAACTCGATATTGAACACGAGCCACAGACCCAGCAGCACATTTATCATCTCCTCCAGGTTCTACATCTTTAGTGTTGTTGTCTTCTTCGTTTAGATCACACAATCAAATACGTCACAGCAGCTTTGCTCCAATCCCCTTTCTCATCTGGGTATCAAAAAGAAACGAGGGCAAGGCGAGTCGAGTCGGGCTGAGTAGGTACTAGTGTAAAAGTAATTGCTCTGTTGCACAAAGTTAAGGATTTATTGGACAACAAAGCATTGTACATTGGATATGACTCTCTGATTGTTCCATATCTGACCTACTGTGTTGAAGTTTGGGGAAATGCCTGTTAAACAATATATTCAATCAATTTTCATTCTGCAAAAAAGAGCCATAAGGATAATTAGTAGAAAACGATATAGAGATCCAATAAATCCATTATTCCTTCAGTTAAATTTGTTGAAATTTCATGAACTAGTAGACTATAGTATTCTGCAAATTATGTTTAAAGCTCATAAAACAACTTTACCAATCAACATTCAGAAAAGATTTGAAAAAAGAAAAAGCAAGTATAACTTAAAAGGAACAGAGATTTTTATAAAACCAAGATGCAGGACAAAATTGATGGAACGTTGTGTTTCTGTGAAAGGAATCAGTTTATGGAACAATCTGAACAAAGAAAACAAAGAATCCAAATCAAACATTACATTCAAAAGAACAATTAAAGCCTGTATGTTAAAGAAATATAACAAAAAATGTTGAGTTTGATTGACATACCCGTAGGCAGTGGTAATTTTATTTAATGTTATTTTAATTTTATTTTAGTTGTTTTTATTCACTTAGTTTTTTTTTATTATTATTAATTTATGTTATTTGTGAAAGGGGCAGATCAGATAAGATTCTTCTTCTTTCTGCTCCCTTTTCATTCATAAGTTAGGAACATTTGTATTTGTGTTTGTATTAAATTGTTTTGTTTTTTGAATGAAATAAAGAATGAAATGAAATGAAATGAAAATGAAATGAAAGTACCACAAGAGTTACCTGCAACAGTTTTGCAATGAAATCGTATTAATGAGGATGCCGCCTTTGGCAGGACTGTTTCAAAACCACGATACTTTCTTTTTCAGCCGTTCTGATGTAAATTTTCAGCCAACAAAGGGGGATCCCCCAATCACAATCCTGTTTTGGGCTCTCAAAAAGCTAGAAAAAGCTCTGCCGGTTAAAACCAGACAGGTCTGATACATGACCCCACATGAAAAGTGTGGAAAATACGAGTAGCCTATTACCAAGCATGTGGAATCATCAGCAACGATTAAACTATTTTAATCAAACGATTAACAAAATTTAAATAGCTCTTAACGTCAGCCTTCTTTTTCTTACCTGTGAACCTCCACTCACACAGAGACAACTGAGCAGCGCAGTTCACTGCACATTTAATTTGTGGGTTTTAGTGCTAATTAAAACCACACACAGCCAGAAGGACAAGACAAAGAACACATTAATGATATCTGAAGGGTGTTTTTTTTTGTTTTGTCTTTTAAATAACCAAAATTATTAATTGGGAAAATTCAGCTCCAGGACATCAGCAGGGATCTACCACTAGCATCCTAACCCAACTGTGGGGTCGTGGAAGTTTCACCGCTTAATGACAATTACTGTTACCAGATTTGTCTAGACATCTCTTTTACTGCAATTAATCTTAACTGAGATATCTGTAAATACTGTAAATAGCATAAATCATGTATCTTATACATTTTTAATATTCATCTTAAACTAAACATGAATTGCCTGTTTTTATCTCTTAACTCAAATGAATTAGTCACAACACCAACTGTAGGCTCTTGAATGGGCAGATCCCACCAAACACTAGGGGCCCGATTTACTAAAGGTTTGCGTGTGTAAAAACGTGTGCAAACTTGACATCACGCGCAAACCAAAGTGCCAGCTGATCTACTAACAGCGTGCAAAGAGGACTGCGCCTCTCAAATGCGCAAAATAGCACACGCAATTCATTTAGTACTTTTGCCCTGATGAATAATCAATATGGGGCGTACCCGCCAGAAATCGCTAATTACTGGGAGGGGAAGATGCAAATTGGTCCATTTACCACGCGCAATGAGATTTACCAAGTCTGAAAGTTTTTGCGGGGATTGTGATTGCGTCTGTATTTAATACGTTCGAAAGGAAGGTGCTAATCTCCACATGCAAAAGGAGAAATATTTTATTTGAATGTTAAATCGAGTATTATTCAGCAAAAGGTTGCCACAGGAGGCACATTCATTTTTTTATTTGTGATAATAAATAAATCACGTGTTTTCATGGAGAAAAAAGTGTTTCTCATTGTGCGCCTATACTTGTTCTGCAGTCATACCCCGGTGTTGTGCCGTATTCAGCACCCCTGCCGTGAAAAGCATCCCCTCGTCTGACAAAAATGATATTCTCATTCCGTGTCATGTTCTGTTTAGCGTCCAGTTTTGTGTTAATGATTCATGTTTAAATCCGCTCATGGATTCGGGTAAAAAAAAATAAAAATCGGGTAAATGGTTATTGATGTCATTAATTAATAGCCTGCTTACTGTGTTGTCTTCCATAATATTTGTAAATATATATAATATAAACTCCTAAGTATGTGTTTGTGTGAGTGTGTATATATAAATATATTGAAGTGTCAGTGTGTTGTTTTTTTTCTTGGTCTACTTATCATTGAATATACGAGGGGGTGCTTTTCACGGCAGGGGTGCTGAATACGGCACAACAATTTGCCTCTTCCACTAATATCTCTAACTCCAACTCGTCAAATTTCCTTTTGCGCTTGCGACTATATCCTGCTTTCCATCCAGACTCTCCATGGCGCAAAGGTTGCGCCGCAAACCGTAAGACGCGCAACACCTCATTTAAATACTGAGGTTTCCACCACAACAGCACGCGCAAACTTTTTCAGTGCACACGCAATTTAGTACTCTTTATTTAGGATCTTAGTAAATCGGGCCCTAGATGTCCATGGACGTCTTTTCTTGGGTGTTTTATGGTTGGCCCGTCGTAGTCCTTATTTATACCTGAAAAAGACATTCACTATGTGGTCCAGATTTAGCCCCAAAAAAGACGTATAGATGTCAATGGATGTCTCGATTTAGACGTCATTTCTATGTCTGTAAAAGACTTCTCACCTTTCAAACAAGATGTGATTTTTAGACGACTGACATAGTTGTCATTTAAACACCTTTTCAATGTAACTTTGCTGGGTGGGATAGTATTACTTCTATAAAAACATTTCTGTTGTTTTTCCTTCTCAGGATAGGTTATCTTTCACTTGAACGCTCCAGTGCCAGTATCAGTTCTTCACACACTGCATCCTCAATTTGACTTATTTTTTGCTGAGTGACACAATAATGACACTTGTGTTGTGAAGATCCGATAAGGACTGTCAGGTTGGAAGACGATAACCTTTTTTTTTACGGATGACTGCATATAATAGAGTGGTTATATTTTACCAAACAGTATACCTTTTGAAAAATACCACTTAAGTACCACAATGCAAATAAGACAAAAGAAATAGAATAGAAAAGAAAAGAAAGAAGAAACAGATAAAAGTTGCTGCTGAGAAAAATATAAAAATAAAGAAATGTGCCAAGAGCAGCAGAAGGTGAGAAGAGAGTGCACTGGCTACATTTACAAGAATGTGTATGTGAAAGGGGGGGATTTAAGCAAACGTATGAGGGGTCAGGGCCGCCGTAAGGGGTGTGCGAACCGTGCGACTGCACGGGGCCTCGCGCCCCAAGGGACCTCGCGCTATTGGCCGTTTTTTTTTTCTCAATTTTTTTTTTTTTTTCAAGAATTTTTTTTTTTCATTTTTTTTTCCTTTTTTCCCTTATAAATATCAACAGTCACGTTCCATTACAGACCTAAATGTGTACTAGTCTGTGCATATCAATAAATATATGTGCAATGATGCGCGTGTCTGTTGTTCAATACAACTGATCAGACCAAGCGCAGACACAAGCTGCTCTGATCCAGACGGGAGGAGTTGGAACAAACTGTCACACAATGTCGAGAGAACGAGACAGATTCAGGAAATTTCCATCAGGGAATGAAAAAAGAAAAAAACTAAAGAAAATGGAAAAGTTTAATGCCTCTCTGAAAGGCTCGTTTGATAAATTTGTTACAAAAATCACCGATCCGACCGGGTCTCAAGCAGCCGTGGGGCCCCACGTCCAGGCAAGAGATGATGATGAGGCAGGGGAAGGTATCCAGTATTTTGATAATTGGAGAGTTAAAATTGCGCATATAGACACCCGATCCGACCCGGAAAACCCAAAAATTTCGCGTGCGCGCGCTACGCTCACACGTGAGGGCCCCCCCCGGCCATTTCGCACAGGGCCTCGCAAATCTCCCAGGCGGCTCTGTGAGGGGTATATTAAGTATTGCTGTGCAGAGGTGTGCGAAAGAGATCATAAAAATGCCACATGTATTGCTTTCAACTGTTTCAAATTCAAAACTCATCTGACTTCAGGATCACTCCATACAATCGGTGAATCTGCAACAACTGCTTTCACTTTTAACTCACTGCTACCAATTAGCTGCAGCTTAGGTGTGAGTGATGTTGTGCTGCTGTTCACAGATTTCTTTTTGATTATACATTACAAATCAATGCTAATGGTGACCAAACTGCAGTTGATGCAATGCAGTCAGGATACTTCATATCAGCCACTAAACCAATGCATTTCCTCTGGAAAAAAGACTTAGGGATTAAGTTTTCGATTACAATCACTATTCATTCATGTTTCAAAATTAGGTCAGCTGCTCGTAAAACCTTCAATTTAAATGTGCTAACAATAAAAAAAGTGCACGTGAGTTGAGCTTTAGAGTAGAAGTGCTCATAGTGAGGAATATTAGAATGTGTTAAATTATTAAGTTTTTACCACACCGATTGCTTCAGGTGGAGTATCTACCTTTAACTGTCTGATATTTTATTAAACTGTAATACTATTCAAAAGCAATCCACTACCCTTAAATACTGGAAAGTTCAAGATGAATGAAGAGGAATAAAAATGATATTTTCTTCCAAAATGTAGACAAAGAAAGATTCAGGATTGATAAGTAAAGTGATATTTTGATTACAATTATATTTAAAATGTAAGAGGGCAGGTATCAACATAACTTATTATTATTATAGAGATTTACGCTGCGCAATCTAAGCAGAGAGAAGCTCATGAACTTGTAACCAATTGTGACTTCATGGACGTTTATCATATCCACACAGAAACTAACGGCACCTGTAGCTCCAAAAATGACAAATCCAAGATAAAAATGCTCAACAGTCTGAATGGGAGATTGGACGGTAGCTTTAAAACAGAAAAGAAAAAAGAAGATGAGGCAGGGTGGGCAGCACAGTGGCCTCGAGGTTAACACTGTTGCTTCACAGCAAGAAGGTTCCTGGAGTTTGCATGTTCTCCCCGTGCTTGCGTGGGTTTCCTCCGGTTACTCCGGCTTCCTCCCACCAGCGACGTGCGGTGAGGTTTATGGTTGGTGAGGCACTGACTCCTTTAGGGTCAGATTTACAAATATATAAACCAAAAAGGGTAGTTTATTCAATTGGCTACTGGTTATTTCATATCTCATCAGCATTCTTCACAAAAAAACACACGGACACACACATGCACGGTAGCCTACATATTACAGATACGTAAGGTAAGAACAAACATGCATTTGCTACTAGGGGTAGGCAAAAATATCGATATGGCAATATATCGCGATACTTTTCCAGCCGATTCAATATCGATATTCAAAATTTGAATATCGATTTTTTTTATTTTTTATTTTTTTTATAAATATTTTTTAGCCCCGATTTTTTTTCCCATTATATCACCCAGTGCTCCTACCTAAGTGACAGTCCTGGGCATTGCCATCCTCTACCAACCCTGGGAGGGCCCTGCACTGAGCTCCGGTTTTATTTCATTTTATTATTTATTTTTTATATAACACAATTGCCTGTCCTTAAAAAATGAAAAATAATGGACAGAGGTTTATTTATTTATGGATTTATATCTATACTGACTGATCACTGTGCCTGTCCTTGGTTTTAGTACCATCTTTCTTGTGTTTATTATCATTTGCCACATAATTAAAGCAACCTCATACTAAATTTAATGTTAATTTCATATGATGTAAATAATATGAAAAACATATACAAATATGTTGTAACTTTAGCTTGTATAGTTATAATAAAACATTGTTTTGACTCAGTTTGTCCCATGAATTTTCACTATAATCTGATGAACGTGCAACTCGGATTTTAAGATCCATCACTATCATCTGATGTACATATATACAACTTGGATTTTAAGATGTGTAATGCATTTTAAAATTTTTTGGTGAACTATGTAGAATATAATAATCGGGATATCGCATAATCGGGATATCGCAATGTGTATCGTATCGTGGCTCAAGTATCGTGATGCGTATCGTATCGTGAGGTCCTTCCCAATACCCACCCCTATTTGCTACACCCTCCATGTGTTGGCCGTTGCAATTCTATAATTCATACAACATAAATGAGAGTATAGACTGGTGTACAAAACCACAGATTTAAAATTTGACCTTTAGTGAAATATTCAGTTGTTTTTAAAACGTTTAATTCTGATACTTTAATCAATTTAATACAGATTGCTCAACAAAAAGCATCAAAAGAAAAACAAAGAATATTTTATTTGAGGCCAAAAGTTAGTTTTTAAATATGCTATTGTATTTTTCTTAGTCTAATCTCTTTTTTACAAGATTGAAATTAAAAGTGTATGTACCTGTTGGCTCACGTGTGGCAGAGTATTGTTGTGCCTCACCCTGTGCCTTTTTCACTGTGGCTTTATTTCCCATCAGCAAAACTAAATATGTCACTAGCAAACATTAAACTTTAATGGTTAAAGACATTAGCCAGACTGTGGAAAACCAGGTCAAATAAACGTATCTGAAAACATTATATTGGCGACATTCAGAGATACGGCAACCAGCACGGGCCAATCGCACGAATCAACCCAGTTTGTGATGGATTGCGCAATCAGAGCTCGGATCGCTGCTGCCTCAACTCACGTTTCAGCCCCGTATTTGAACAGGAAATAGGCAAATTCAGCGATTTTGACTATAAAAGATTTTCGAAATTACATACGTAAAGATCAGTGGACAAATATTAATATAAATTGTTATAATGTTATAATTATTTATTTTTTTACGTGTCATGATGACAAGTAAGGCTCTTGCTGTGTCCACAGCATCATCTTAAATTGTTCTTAGTCTGCTTGTTCAATCAATACTATCCCCCTGGAAGTTAAGTTCTTTGTTGTTATTATGTCACACTGATTTGTAGTCAGGTGTTACCCGTTACGGGGAGATTGTTTGCACTGTAATAATTGTTCGCTGCTAATAAAGTCTGTTAAATTCAAAAGTTTGTCTAACAGCCATGTTTTCAGTATTGCAGATATTGAAAGACTGAATTTACAGATTGCATTTATGTAACTGGAAGGGAATTGTAATGGTATAAATGAGTTGTTATAGATTCTGACCAGGCAGTCTGTGCTAGTTTGTAATTTAGTTTGATCCTATTTCAGTGTCAGTATAGTGTCAAATGAAGTCATGTCACTTCAATATTTGATTTATGTGTTTTTGGCTATGGACACATGTATGATTTTGTATGAATTCATACATAAAAAGTATGTATTTTATATACTGCTATTGTAAGTTTCATAGACTAATATATAAGAATTATTGTAGAAAAAATATAAATAAAATATAGTTTACGATGACATTATATCCCATAACATACGAAAAACTTATATGTAATGCTACATACTCATATAGGTTTTTTATACTGGTTTTAGTCATTTTAATTAGATGACATATAACAAACTTATATAAAACATTAAAAAAAGCATAATTCCCTTGCAAATTTTGTACACTTTACATACAGAAAACCTGCATATAATGTTATGTTTCCATATAAGAAAAGCATATGTCTTGAAAACTGACATATAATTAAAAACTACAAAGATTATATGAAACATGTATGGAAAACATAATTTGCTGTTCAATTTCCTTATAGACCACATACATTATTTTTACTTGATTCATACATAATTCTTTTTATTATCTTGTATGAAAAGAATGCAAAAGAGGACACTTTCAAGAGTTTATCATAGTATGGGACTTATAAGTCTTATAAGACACACAATATATGTAAAGCCTAAAGATTTACTACTGTAGGTGATGTAAACTTCTTATAAGTTTTTTATATATCTTTTCCATATGGGTAGGCTCCAGCAGACCCCCCTCACCCTGCAAAGGATAAAACCGGTATATAAAATGAATGGAAGAGCTATGAAGGCTGGGTTTGTACTGATAAGATGGCCACCTCAGCAAAACTTTTGTCTGGATAAATACAGTTTCAAGGTCAGCCAAAAAAATGTCAGACTTAGATGTCTATAAAAAGGGACACACGTTGATGGCAGTCACTGGAGAGGACGGAAAGTAGAGGCCTTTCTGCCTCCTCCTCTTTCTAGGAGAAGGGTTTGCCATAGTTTTGCTGTCTGCTCCTGTCATTTGGTGCCTCTTGCTGTCAAAAAAGAGCGAATAAATAGCGAATGAAGGGTAGCGAGAACACAGGCAGAGAGTAATCTTTGAAAAACATGTTGGAGAAAAATAGAGTGCAATTCAAAACTGTGTTTGGTAAAAACCCATGACAGGATAAACACAATACACAACCAGCCCCAAAGACTGCTTCCCGAAAGATGAAATAAGCTGTTGGTTCTGAAATGTAGCCTGTGAAGAAGTGCCTTTAAAGGCAATTACAACTTAGCGTTTCAACTTTTATAAGAAAAACGTCCCTTTCCAGGCTGAACGGCTTTGTGAGCTTCATTCTGACGTCTGTTGGAGGTCATTCTGGCAATAATTCCTCGGACAAAAATATATTAGGCCCCAAAGAGATGTAATTCTGTCTAATCCACTTTCATGCATCACTTTCTGGCTCCACTCATTTACCCACATATAGAAAATGCAGGTGTTTAAGAAAGCATGAATGGGATTTGAACAAAGATTCTGGATCTTCAAAGGCCCCACACCCCGACTAATTTAACCAACCAGAACACCCCCAGGCCCCAACAGGTCAAACAAGTGCTCTGGTGGTTTGAACCCTTTTGTTGACTCCTAATACATTCCTTCCAGAGCTTTTTTGTATTATTTGACTGATAAATGACCCCCCACACACCTTTTTTTTTCTTTTTTCTTTTTTTTCTCCAGTAGTCGCTACCTAATTTGCGATCCAAACTGCTTAAACCGGGATTCCTTAAATTCTAATTGATATGGAAATGAACATATCAAAATATGTCCAGCTCTTTTGCCTACTTGCATGTCACTCCTGAATCAAGAGAGGATTAGACAGAATCTCTGAGCAATGAAAACAAGTGGAACCACCACTCTCAAGGTCCAAGTGATTTTGATCTATTAATCACTTCCAATCAGCTTCTCCATACCCCCCGTTACGCCGAATTGTCGTAATGTCTCCTTTCAAAAAAAATATTATTACTATTACGGCCCCTGTGTTCTCACTTCTGGAGGAAAATGATGCATGAATTAACTGATATGTAGCAGCTACTGTGCAAACTTGCACAGAAGTGTTTTTTCCTGCTCTCCTCCAGTTTGCCTCATTGGGCCAGTAACAATCATAACCTGGAGTACTAACTATAAGGGCTGAGCAGAGGAAGCTCTCATCCCAGCTGTGATTTAAGGGGAGCAGCTCAATGTCGTGTCTCCAGACCTTTGTGAGTTGTTCCTGTGACGTTAGGGCTGGGCGATATGGACCAAAAGTCATATCTCGATATTTTCTAGCTAAATGGCGATACTCGATATATATCTCGATATTTTTTCTGTGCCATAATTGGGGTTTCCCCCAAAGCATTATAGCATAGCATCTCTGTTAGCTTCATTTTTTTCTGAGGCAAACCCTTAAAAAAACAGTCAGTTTTAATACAAAGCCTCGTGCCAAATGTCACACAGGTTCCTTTATTAACAGAGATCTGCACAATATCAAAATGTATAAAACAAATGAAATAAAAATAAACTGCCTGCATATATAGAATAAAAATGCTTCTTGAATAAAATAAAACAAATATCCCTTTCCTGCATAACAATTAAATTAAAATACACTGTGCAATTAATACAATGTAGACAGTAACAGGCAGACTTTTCCACTGAGGTTGACAGTTGTGCAAATAACTAAACATTTGTGCAAATCTCAAATAAAACATTCAAGTCAATTTGTCACAAAATAAGCTATATCAAAATCATAAAAAAAAAAATGTAAAAAAAATAAATATATATATATATATTTTTTTTAAAATCGATATAAACGATATTGTCTCGTACCATATCGTGTTTGAAAATATATCGATATATTAAAATCTCGATATATCGCCCAGCCCTATGTGACGTACAGACATTTTCGTGTTCATTGTATAAAAGCGAGATAACAATTCATTATATGAAAGAGATTTGGCCAACTAGGTCCATGTAGTGTTAAGATTGTGGGTGTTTCTAAACTTTATTTTAGCCTTTTTGAAAAAGTTTACTGCAAACTGCTCTGTTGATCTTTGTTTTGATTGGTAATGTTGATTGAAGAGTTTTGTTTTTATTGGAGATGTTAAAATCAATCAACTTCGAACACTTTTCATGTCTCTTGGTTCTCTCCGTATTAAATTCTTGATTTAAAGTAGTTTCTGTTGGCCCTTTCTGTTTTTCAATTACTGGGTCTCTAATTTTATAACCCAAAAATATAGCTAAATCCTTTATGGCTTTATGCAGCTCCCCCTCCATCCCCCCCATCTTTCTTTCTCGTAATGAACTGGGGTTGTAATATGAGCGGGGGCCCATCCGGGACTGGAATCCAGGACCTCTCACACCACAAACAAGAAGTCTATTTTTGTTGAATCACATTCGTCTATACCACTTAATGCTCCCTACAAGCAAACATCATATATCTAGAAGCAATATAGAGTTTGCTTTATAGTGGTCAGTAAAGGATGACAGTATTATTGCACATAACCTGACAGAATATTAATAAGCTGGCATGAAAAGTCCAGTAAGACACAAGCAGACTCTACAGTTATACGTAGCCTCTCGTTTCTCTCGGACGCTGCTTACAACCCAAATTTTGCACAGTATTAAATCCAGGGTTTGGTTCCATGTAGATTAGGGCTGTTCGATTAATCGATTTTAAATCGTAATCGCGATTATGTAATTAGAACGATGTTAAAACATGAAAATCGTAAAATCGATTTTTCACTTTTTTTTTTATTTTTTATTTTTTACCTTGTCTGCACACATATTAATGATTGATGGAAATACCTCTCAATACCTGTGACAAGTGCCCCATTACACACCTCTACCTCCTTCATGGGTTGCATTATTATTTAGCATGCAAAGACCCAGTTTAGTTTAATTAGAAAATGTCTTGTTTTATTTAATTGGAAATATAACTTACTGTATGTTTGCAAGTGCTGATTTGCTGATTTTATTTTTTCAGAGATAAAACTATATATTTTATTATATTTTTTAAAACTTTTTTTCAACTTATTTTACAGAGTTTTGCACTTTATTCATTCATTTTTGGTTTAATAAGAGCAAAGTTTGCACTTAAAGCCCAACGGGGCAAATGTAAAAAAACTGCATATTTGAAATCATTTCTTTGCCTTTTGTCAATTCACAAAATAATCGTAATCGTAATCGAAAATCGGATTTTGAGAGAAAAAAATCGAGATTTTATTTTTGGGCAAAATCGAACAGCCCTAATGTAGATGATCATGGGGCACCGCCACGCCAAAATAAAAGCTGCTTTTGCATCCTACCCATATAAAACAGTCCGTCAACATACATTACGTACTGAGTCATCCCAATATTTAAATTGTATGGTCTCAGCTAGTGATGCACCGATTGTTCGGTAACCGAAATTGTTCGGCCGAAAATGGCAAAAAAACACTTTCGTGTTCGGTGGAATAAGTGGGAAAAAAACCGAACAATTAATAACGGCGTTGTAATATAAGGAAATAGACTGGCCGCTCCGTAACGGTTGCGTACCACAAACATAAATCGTTGGCCAACAAAAAACTAACCACATAACACTCCCGTAATGGTTGCGCACCACATAAATCGGCCAACAAAAAAGTAACCACATAAGAATTTAACTAACATTCACCAGCAGGTGGAACCAAAACAACATAAATCAATCTATTACAGGTGCGTTTAGATGACGAAATCAAACAGCGAAGAGCGTGGAGTGAAGTGGTGCGGTGCAAACATGTCAGCAGTGTGTAAGTATTTCAGAGTGGCAAAGAAAAATACAAGAATGGCTGTTTGCCATGAATGTTCTGCTCAAATATCTAGAGGGGGCACATCTGCAAAGTCTTTCAGCTACAAGTTTGATTTATCATTTGAAATGATAAAAAACTGAGCGCTTTAATGCATTTTTATTGTTTTAAGGCCTATGTTACAGTGTTCAGTCAGTTAAGCCTAACGTAAGCTCAAAGATGGCCAAAAAATGTATTTTGCTAATTTATTTATTTTAAGTTATTGTTCTTTGCTGGTATGTCTGCTGGAATATTTAAGAAATGCTAGGAAATTAAAAAATGTTCAGTTTTTTATGTTCAACAAATGTTTTCTACCTTGTAATTTTTTTAAAGATTTTTTTCTTTTAAAAGCATGCCTAAATCAAATGTATTTGATTTATGCAATGGTGAAAAAATTGGCAAAATAAATGAAAAACTGCGAAGAACCATGTTGGGTATTGTTCGGTATTCGGCCAAGTGTTTATTATTATTTTCGGTTTCGGTTTCGGCCACACATTTTCATTTCGGTGCATCACTAGTCTCAGCATGAGGCTGTCATAATTGTGCCCCACAGCGATCTACCGAGACCGTGTTGGACATGCACAATGTGATTTCAACGTGTTCATTACTTAAACAAGCACCCATGGAGCCGGCCCAATTTTCAGGTGCTTCGAGAGGAATAAGCTTACTAAACCTGTCAACATTCTGACAAATGCCTTTGACAAGGTAAATATACAACTAAATAAAACAGAATTTTCTTTGTAAAAGAATCAGTCTTCTTATACCTATTATAATATATAATTGTACAATATAATTGTAATTACTCCTGCAATAACGACAGATTCTGTTACACTTACTTCAAGGCAGCATCTTGCTCCCTAGCGACATGTGGCCCCACTGGCCCCAAAAGTAGAGATGCCAGTGTTAATATGTTTCAAAGAATGGTACATTTTTCTGCAGGAACTGTCTTATAACCACCAAGGTTCTCTGCTGGGCTGAGAACATGTGAATTATTTACCTCACACACCAGATAATCACAATGGATTGCCTGTAATCAGGACACAGATCACGTCCAAATGCACACCACCTCGCAAGGTCAGTTCTAACCTGGGGTTAGAGAATAAAGGCTTTAAGCTCAGGTAGAGAAAATGAAAACAGAAAAATAGAGGTAAGGAGTGAATCAATGGTCTCTCATGGTTGCAGATTTAATATATACAGCTGTATTTTTACACGTACAACTATATTCCAACATTACCGTGATAAATCTAAATGAAATTTTTGCTTGTTTTCACGCCTCCGCATGATTTATCCCAATTACTCCATCTGGTTCGTATAGTGGGTCTTTCTAAGAAGCCGGAGGAACTCGTCTCTCACAGGCTTCGGATGCATCTCGCCCCCAAGCTCACTGCTGCTTTCACAATGCAACTTCCTCCCCAGCTTCCACCTGTAGGTTATAATGTACCTAATACAGGGAGAGTGGTGAGATTGGAGCCTAGATGAACAAAAATCCAGAGTTTTATCATTGAGAAAGCACTTGAGGTCTTCATTGTGAGAAACGGCTGACTGAAAAAGCAGCTGAATTAACCTATATGTTGAGTGCCTGTCTTAGTCCCACCATGTGGAACTTAACCCTTGTACTGTCTTCGGGTCAAAATGACCTAATTCTCCTATCCTTCTTTTGTTCTGCTTTCTCCTTCCTTCTTCCCTTCCTCTTTTCTCCCTTCCTTCCTTCTTTCCTTCCTTCCTTCCTTCCTTCCTTCCTTCCTTCCTTCCTTCCTTCCTTCCTTCCTTCCTTCCTTCCTTCCTTCCTTCCTTCCTTCCTTCCTTCCTTCCTTCCTTCCTTCCTTCCTTCCTTCCTTCTTTTGTTCTGCTTTCTCCTTCCTTCTTCCCTTCCTCTTTTCTCCCTTCCTTCCTTCTTTCCTTGTTTGCTCCCTTCCTTCCTTCCTTCCTTCCTTCCTTCCTTCCTTCCTTCCTTCCTTCCTTCCTTCCTTCCTTCCTTCCTTCTTTCGTCCTGCTTTCTCCTTCCTTCTTCCCTTCCTCTTTTCTCCCTTCCTTCCTTCTTTCCTTGTTTGCTCCCTTCCTTCCTTCCTTCCTTCCTTCCTTCCTTCCTTCCTTCTTTCGTCCTGCTTTCTCCTTCCTTCTTCCCTTCCTCTTTTCTCCCTTCCTTCTTTCCTTGTTTGCTCCCTTCCTTCCTTCCTTCCTTCCTTCCTTCCTTCCTTCCTTCCTTCCTTCCTTCCTTCCTTCCTTCCTTCCTTCCTTCCTTCCTTCCTTCCTTCCTTCTTTCCTTGTATGCTCCCTTCCTTCCTTCCTTCCTTCCTTCCTTCCTTCCTTCCTTCCTTCCTTCCTTCCTTCCTTCCTTCCTTCCTTCCTTCCTTCTTTTCATTCTCCCTCCCTTCTTCTCTTCCTCCTTCCTTGACCCGAAGACAGCACAAGGGTTAACAGGCACCGTGATTTTTTTTACTACTACGACTAATACTACTAATGTCCAAAGCGACTTACATATGAAACAACAAAAGCAAGTAATCACATGGGAGGGTACAGCATGGATTTTTTTTCTCTTCTGAAACAATCTTCTCCTTTACTTTTCATGCCTTGACTTCTAGCAGAACCAGGTTGACTGATAAAATTGTTAGCCACCCAAAGAGGTGACGGCAGTGAATCCTGCCGACATGGGAGCTTGAATATATATATATATATATATATATTTATTGAAGAAAAAAAGGGTTTATATTATAATTCATGTCAAACCCTGCTGGCAGTTTTAGGCCCTAGATATCTAGTGAACTGTCAGCTGGTTGAATCACACCTTTCCTCAGGAACTGCTGTCAGGATGAGCAAACACACTGGACAATAAGACGCTCCTTTAGAAAACAAGCTGCAAGTTGCAAACATGACAGAGATGCTAGTCATATAGCGGACACTTAACAACAACAAAAAACTGGCATAATTAAAGCTGCAAGCAGCGATGAACGGGCCCTCGCGCATGCAATTTTCACCAATAAAGGTCAAGGACTCAAGACGAAGTCCGATGACACCACCCACGACTCTTTATGTCAAACCATTCAAAAGTTATGGCAGAAAATAGGAACTATCAAATATCGACCGATCAGAAGAAGGGGCAGGAATAATTTGCACCAATTATGGTCAAGGACTCAAAACCGAGTCCGATGACACCACCCACGAGTCTTTATATCAAACCATTCAAAGGTTATAGCAGAAAATAGGAACTATCACTTATCGACCAATCAGATGAAGCGCTTTTTGGTGTCGCTTTTGACTGAGAAAAGTAATGCGCGTGCGAAGAAATGGCATAAATTGCGCCAAAATTACACGATTAATTCAAAATGGCCGACTTCCTGTTGGGTTTCGGCCATGGCGCCAAGAGACTTTTCTTTAAGTTGTGACATGATACAGGTGTGTACCGATTTTTGTGCATGTACGTCAAACCGTATTGTGGGGCTTGAGGCACAAAGTTTTCTAGGGGGCGCTGTTGAGCCATTAGGCCACACCTATTAATGCAAACCATTAAATATCAAATGTTCCGCCAGGCCTGGCTTGCGTGCAAAATTTGGTGACTTTTGGGGCACGTTTAGGGGGAAAAAAGGCCCTCATTTTGTCGGAAGAAAAACGAAAATAAAAACGAGAACTCCTACAGATACAATAGGGCCTTCTAGGGTTGCCACCCGTCCCGTAAAATACGGAATTGTCCTTTATTTGAGAAAAAAATGTTGCGTCCCGTATTGAACTAATATGGGACGCGATTTGTCCCGTATTTTCATTAATTTTTACACCATATTCTAGTTGAATTATTGAAATAAATGAACCTTTACACCATATTCTAGTTGAATTATTGAAATAAATTAACTTTTACACCATATTCTAGTTGAATTATTGAAATAAGTTAACTTTTACACCATATTCTAGTTGAATTATTGAAATAAATTAACTTTTACACCATATTCTAGTTGAATTATTGAAATAAATTAACTTTTACACCATATTGTAGTTGAATTATTGAAATAAATTAACTTTTACACCATATTCTAGTTGAATTATTGAAATAAATTAACTTTTACACCATATTCTTCACCTGTATCTATATTCTACATCTGGGCTGATGTGGACGTACGTAGCATAGGAGGATATTTCAGTTGCTAGTATGGTTGTCTGTCTGTACAGTCATGCAAGTTCAATGCTATTAAAGCACTTTAAACTTTAAATCAAAGCATTTAGTTTTTTCATATAAAATAAACACATTTTTATTCAGTTTAGAAGTTTTGGGGCTTTTTTTTGGCTCCTGCGCTGCTGAAATCAGGGCGTCCCTTATTTCTATTTCTGAAAGGTGGCAACCCTACATATGTCCCATCATCTTCCAGTACAAGGAAGGAAAGAATAACCCTGGACATCCATCTTCCATGCTGCTGCATACAGGAAGTGAGAAAAAAACCCTCTCTGCCAGCATATAATCAATTTTATACAGCTGATTGATCATGGCGTAGCATTTTTATCTCTTCATAAAATGAACAAAGCATGTAACTTAAGTGAGTAAATTAGGCGGACTTTCACTTGAACTAAGATCTTTTCAAGCAAATGGTGCTTATCCTGTCGGTGTGCTGGTCTGTGAGCGAGTGAGGGGAATCTGCAGGGAAAGCTTTGAACAGGAGCCACAGGAGCAGCTGAAGCAGAGGTTAAGAGAAGAAGAGCTGCAGCTAGGGTCGCCACCCGTCCCGTAAAATACGGAATTGTCCTTTATTTGAGAAAAAAATGTTGCGTCCCGTATTGAACTAATACGGGACACGATTTGTACCGTATTTTCATTAACTTTTACACCATATTCTAGTTGAATTATTGAAATAAATTAACTTTTACACCATATTCTAGTTGAATTATTGAAATAAGTTAACTTTTACACCATATTCTAGTTGGATTATTGAAATAAATTAACTTTTACACCATATTCTAGTTGAATTATTGAAATAAGTTAACTTTTACACCATATTCTAGTTGAATTATTGAAATAAATGAACCTTTACACCATATTCTAGTTGAATTATTGAAATAAATTAACGTTTACACCATATTCTAGTTGAATTATTGAAATAAATTAACGTTTACACCATATTCTAGTTGAATTATTGAAATAAATTAACTTTTACACCATATTTTAGTTGAATTATTGAAATAAATTAACGTTTACACCATATTCTAGTTGAATTATTGAAATAAATTAACGTTTACACCATATTCTAGTTGAATTATTGAAATAAATTAACTTTTACACCATATTCTAGTTGAATTATTGAAATAAATTAACGTTTACACCATATTCTAGTTGAATTATTGAAATAAATTAACGTTTACACCATATTCTAGTTGAATTATTGAAATAAGTTAACTTTTACACCATATTCTAGTTGAATTATTGAAATAAGTTAACTTTTACACCATATTCTAGTTGAATTATTGAAATAAATTAACTTTTACACCATATTCTAGTTGAATTATTGAAATAAATTAACTTTTACACCATATTCTAGTTGAATTATTGAAATAAATTAACTTTTACACCATATTCTTCACCTGTAGCTATATTCTAAATCTGGGCTGATGTGGACGTACGTAGCATAGGAGGATATTTCAGTTGCTAGTATGGTTGTCTGTCTCTACAGTCATGCAAGTTCAATGCTATTAAAGCACTTTAAACTTTAAATCAAAGCATTTAGTTTTTTCATATAAAATAAACACATTTTCTATTAGTTTAGAAGTATTGGGGCTTTTTTTTGGCTCCTGCGCTGCTGAAATCAGGGCGTCCCTTATTTCTATTTCTGAAAGGTGGCAACCCTAGCTACAGCAGCAGCATCTACTAGAAGTAATTTTTCACAAAAACGACATACAGTAAGTGAAAAATTGCTCTGCATGTGCATCAATATCATCATTATCACGTTTTCAGCATATTTTCATCATTCACACAATGATGGATGATACACTCACTGTGTGGGAGTGGTGATCATGAACATGCATGGTGCTTAAACTTTCCCTGCATTTAGTTTCTCTAAACTTTGAGTTCACAGGCTCATGAATGCCAAAGTGATTTTTCTTTTGTAAAGGCATAAACGCTACTCGCCTGTTTGTTTGGCGATGAAAGGGACGTTCTTCATCTTTTGTGATTACTTCCTAGTGGGGGTGTGACATGATTACCTGTCAATCAGTCTGCATGCTGTTTATCCTGCTCATCACAGTTTATATTATCAAGATGATAATAAATTGAGCTTTCAGTAAAATCAAAAGCTGTCAAAAGCTAAATTATCCCACCTAAAGAATGAGCACAAGCCCCATTTGTCATCGTGAATCCATATGCATGAAGACAGAGAGCAAGCCCCATTTCTAGAAAAACGAGGAGGTTTTGTAAAATATAACTGAAGTTTATAGTTTATCGGTTTAACTTTTATTTAACAGACACATACAAACAAGGGGAAACTGTTTTCAGTGTTTTTAGTGACTAACTTGAGTAAATTTGTAGGATATAACCAGTACTCGAGTTGTAAAAAACAATCAGGGGGGATGGTGGATTTTATCATATGGGGACAGATAATTTGTGCTGATTACAAATAATATAACGTATTACAAATAATAGCAGTGACCAAAACACCTGCAGAAATACTGCAGGAATGACATAGCAGCAGTTAAATGCAACCTTCTGTAAGCTTTAAATATCCACTGGGCTTACATCAAATACATCAAAACACAACAATAAAAAACACTTTTCTGAACTTATCAATATGACTCTGTCCTTCACAGGATAAGTAACATGGATCACTGCAAAAACTCACAATCTTAACAAGAATATTTGCCTTATTTCTAGTTAAGATGTCTATTTTTAGTAAAAAAAAAAAATCTCATTACACTTAAAACAAGACTCATCACTGGAAAAAACAACAATTTTCACCTGTTTCAAGTAGATTTTCACTTGAAATAAGTAGAAAAATCTGCCAGTGGAACAAGATTGTTTTGCTTGTAATGAGAAGATAAATCTTGTCCCACTGGCAGATTTTTCTACTTATTTCAAGTGAAAATTTACTTAAAACAGGTGAAAATTGTCAAATAAGTAATTTTTCTGGTGATGACTCTAAATGTTGAAATATCAGTAAAACCCAATTCATTGATGAAATGACATAAGGGATGGAAAGGGGGGATGACAGTTTTACAGGGGGGATGATTTGGACCGTTTTTATTTCAGGGGGGGAGGCCATCCCCCTCATCCCCCCTCAACTCCAGTACTGGATATAACCAAATATAGACTTGATGGCAGCAAGACCGTTCATCAGACAAAAAGTTAATGGATGCCAACTGTGAAAAAAGCTGTTGATGCTTCAGAATGCAAAGTAAAAACCCCTTAAGTGGAAACAGTTTAGGGTTTGATGGCCAAGTGTCCGCTGTTCCTCTCAGGTTACATTTCTGCAGTTCAGTGACTGTTTCCCAAGATAGTCCTGAGCCTGCTGAGCTCAGACGTGCTGCTCATCCAACCACCGCCCAAGCACAAGGATATTTCCTCAACGATGAATACATTCAAGTTTATTAAACAATTTGTACTAACAAGTTGTTTTTTTCAGTGATAAATTGATCGGTTTATTATCTGAAGGAGTTGAAATAATCAGTTTATGCTCCTGAAACAATCACCTATAAGAAATCAACCTGCTACTTCAAGAACTTTCCAAACCACAGTTACTTGATCATACGACGGAGTATTAGGGCCAAACTAAGACAAGAAAATTGGAAATTACGAGAATAAAGTCATAATATAATGAGAATAAAGTCGTAAAATTAAGAGAATAAAGTCATAATGGTGTGAGAATAAAGTTATAATAGAATAAAGTCGTAATATTACGAGAATAAAGTCGTAATATGAGAATAAAGTTGTAATATTACGAGAAAAAAGTCGTAACATTACGAGAATAAAGTCATAATATTACGAGAATAAAGTGTTAATTTATGAGAACTCTAACAGGAAGAGTGTGTTAAAATGAGGAATATTGAGCATCTTGTGAAGTTATATTTATATATTTATAATATATTTAATATTACGACTTTATTCTCGTAATATTACGACTTTATTCTCGTAATATTACGACTTTATTCTGAAAATATTACGACTTTATTCTCAAAATATTACGACTTTATTCTCGTAATATTACGACTTTATTCTCGTAATATTACAACTTTATTCTCACAACATTATGACTTTATTCTGGTAATTTTACGACTTTATTCTCATATTATTATGACTTTATTTTCGTAATTTCCATTTTTTTTTTGTCTTAGTTTGGCCCTAATACTCCGTCGTATGATCACAATAACGATCACAATAAAATATAAGAAAGTCATAATTATATCAAATCTTATATATATATAATAAATCTTATATATATATAATAATATAAAAAAAATATTATAATCTTATAATTTAGCTATCTAGTTTATTTTTTAGAAGTGTCATTAGTGTTCAGGATTATTCAGATTTTTTAGATAATATGGTATTGTTTTACTAGTATAAAAATGTAGTAAAGTACATCTATTTTCAAACAGATACTACATTCTTTGTGCATTCTCAGGCTTTATATATAGCAGGACATAAAAAAACTGAATACAATAAAAGAATACAGAAATGTCCTGCATCATATGTTAATCAAAATTATTGCAGTAATTCCTCAACATGGTCAAACACGGAATTTGTCAAGAATTAGTTACATGGTGGGAAACACTGATGTTTATTTGTCATCACATACCGTAGTTTATATCTTTAGAAAAGCAACACTGAACTTCCTAACCAGATTAAAACTTCCCAGAACATGACAAGTCTCCATGTACGGAGAGGCAGGTTTGTACGGAGCCCAGAGGAGGATGTTCTATTCAAAGATCATAAATAATGACCTTGTCAACAGGACTGAATTTTCAATGAGAACCTATTGATATGAATATCTCGAACACGGAAACAAACACCACTAACAACAAACAGAGACTTCCTCCATTTATGAATTAAACATGCTTGTATATCCACTTTCAACCATGATTATCCATCTTTGGAATTTTCTTTTTTTCAACCGATACGACACAGACTGACCCGGTGTGGAATAATGGCTCCAAAACAATCTCTGGTTGAACCGAACTGACATTTTACCCTTTTCCATTTATACTCTGAACAAGCTGGACTTTATAACATTATGCATCATTCGTATCTATTAGCCCTTTTGTCCACCGTTCAATGTCACAAGAGTGATTTACACAAATTAAAGTTTGGTACTTATCAGGGTTATAATAGTTTTGAATTTTTCATTTTAGTTTAGTTTTATTTCGTTTTGACTTTTTCTCCTTCAATTCAGTTAGTTTTAATTCGTTTTTAGTGTAGGTTTGCTAGTTTTTATTAGTTTTTATATTTTCAAAAATAGTTAGTTTCAGTTTAGTTTTTATTAGTTTTAGTTTTAGTTTTGACGTCACGGACTGTGAGGCGTTCAGGTGCCGTAGCTGCCAGTTGGAGATAAACGGCCAGAGCAGAGTAAATTGATCATACCAAGAGGCTTATATTGACAGGGACGAAAACTGAGGAAATTATATCTATAATTTCAGTTAGTTTTAGTTAGTTTTCTAAACACGCAATATAGTTTCAGTTAGTTATTGTTTTTGTCTTTTAATTTTCGTTTTTATTTAGTTCAGTTAACGAAATTGTTTTTTCAATTTTAGTTTTCGTTATTTCGTTCGTTTTCTTGAACGATAATAACTCTGGTACTTATCACCCCAGCCGCTGCATGTGTGTGTATCTTGTGTCAGTTAAAGACAGCAGCGTTTCAAATGTAAATAAATATATGTAACATGAATGTACAATCCACGGCCGATCAAAGCAAATACAAAGCAATAACTACAAACCCATATTTTATTCAGATTGAAACCCAAATATATCAAAAATGTATATAAGAAAATGTACCATCTTATTGAAGATTCAGAGTCCTACACTATGAAACATGCTTTTGCAAAGGATGCAGCAGATGGAGTTTGCCGTTGTCTTTCTGAAAGAAGTAAAGCCTTTCCTGAAAAGGCTTCTTGTTGGGAGCGTGTGATGCTCTAACATGTATATATATCTTTTGAGTGTCCTCTACAGATGCACCCCCATACCAAAAGAGATGTAGGCTTTTGAACTATGGATCGCTAATAACAAGATGGTTCCTCCCTTCTTAACCCTTGTACTGTCTTTGGGTCAAAATGACCTAATTCTCCTGTTCCTTCTTTCCTCCTGCTCTCTCCTTCCTTCTTCTCTTCCTCTTTTCTCCCTTCCTTCCAGCTTTCTTTGTTTTCTTCCTTCCTTCCTTCCTTCCTTCCTTCCTTCCTTCCTTCCTTCCTTCCTTCCTTCCTTATTTTTCCCTTCCATCGTTCTTTCCTCCTGCTCTCTCCTTCCTTCTTCCCTTCCTCTTTTCTCCCTTCCTTCCTTCTTTCCTTGTTCTCTCCCTTCCTTCCTTCCTTCCTTCCTTCCTTCCTTCCTTCCTTCCTTCCTTCTTTTTTCCCTTCCATCGTTCTTTCCTCCTGCTCTCTCCTTCCTTCTTCCCTTCCTCTTTTCTCCCTTCCTTCCTTCTTTCCTTGTTTTCTCCCTTCCTTCCTTCCTTCCTTCCTTCCTTCCTTCCTTCCTTCTTTTTTCCCTTCCTTCCTTCTTTCCTCCTGCTCTCTCCTTCTTTCTCCCCTTCCTCTTTTTCTCCCTTCCTTCCTTCTTTCCTTGTTTTCTCCCTTCCTTCCTTCCATCCTTCCTTCCTTCCTTCCATCCTGCCTTCCTTCCATCCTTCCTTCCTTATTTGTTCCCTTCCTTCCTTCTTTCCTCCTGCTCTCTCATTCCTTATTCCCTTCCTCTTTTCTCCCTTCCTTCCTTCTTTCCTTGTTTCCTTCCTTCCTTCCTTCCTTCCTTCCTTCCTTCCTTCCTTCCTTCCTTCCTTCCTTCCTTCCTTCCTTCCTTCCTTCCTTCCTTCCTTCCTTCCTTCCTTCCTTCCTTCCTTCCTCCCTTCTTCTCTTCCTCCTTCCCTGAACCGAAGACAGCACAAGGGTTAAGAGCAGAGGACGTGGTGTCCATGGTTTTCAAACGTATTCTTAAAATGTCGATTCATCTGACCACACGTCCGTTTTCCACTTTGCCCCAATTCCTTTTTTTTTTTTTTTTTTCCCTTGTCTGCACACATATTAATGATTGATACCATGATGGTGGAAACCAAAAGTATATGTGCATTATTACTATATTTAATATATATACATATATATACGCATACATATGCGTACACATACATAAATATACACATACAAACCCAGTGATTTATTTAATTATTTATTTATTTTTTTTGGGGGGGGGGGGGACATCCACTGCCAATCCAGGAAGCAGGAACACACGGAAACACACGTCAAGCACTGGAAATCTGCAACAAAAAACCACAAACAAAGCATGAAACCGGCACGGAGCCAACCAAAACAATAACGGCAATCAACCTAAATCTTGAGATCTGATCGCAGTCTGAGCTAAGCTATCGCTACCGCTACCTAAACCCAAAAACTAGAGAGCCAGCATGCAGGTGAACAAGCCAGTGTGTATGTCTATGTGTGTGTGTGTGTGTGTATGTATATGATCATGTGTGTGTGTGTGTGTGTGTGTGTATATGCATGTGACTAAGTGACTATGTGTGTGTGTGTGTGTGTGTGTGTGTGTGTGTGTGTGTGTGTGTGTGTGTGTGTGTGTGTGTGTGTGTGTGTGTAATAAACCAAACAAAGTTCCACCTGAAGTGTATCTATAGTGGGGGAGGGGGGGGAGCAACCCCGCGAGACCAGAGGCCGACACGGAAGAGCCCGGAACCCAGGCCACCGGCAACCCCACAGAGGGGAGAAGTAGGAGGGAGGCAACCCACCGCCTGCGAGAACCGCCCCACCCGGTCCGGGCCGGACACGCGGCCAGGAGGGCCTCACCCTTCAGGCCAACGACCCCCACCCGGCAGGGGGCCAGCCTGCCCGGAGAGACAGAGCTGCCCCGGCCGCCGACGCGGGCAGGCGCACCCGCCCCCACGAAAGTGGCCCTTCAAGACCAGAGGGGCGCCCCGCCGCAGAGGCAGCGGGGGGGACCGGAGACGGGCCCGGAGAGAGGGAACCCCCCAACAAGGCGACACCCGTGCAGGCCCGACAACGGAGGGCCCCAGACCCAGGCATCCCATTCATTCATCCATTCAACTATCCGATATCTATACTAATAATAATATGATATACTATACATAATAATAATACTAATAATACTACTACTACTAATAATAATAATAATAATAATAATAATAATAATAATAATAATAATAATAATAATAATAACCATCTTTGTATAATATAATAATGATAAATTATTAAGTTTTGATGACCTGCCAATGGAGGCCCAAATCCTCCATGGCAGGACCCTTCCATACCGCATTCTCATCGACACAGACATACAATCACGCACCGTTTCCCCCTCCCCGGGGGGGTCCAGCACCGCCAGAAGGCACCCCAGGCTGCACGGCGAGCCCCGCCAGGTCCGGGTATCCCGACCCACCTATCCCAGGCCGGTGAGGGAACGCGGGTGATGTGGGACCCCCTCCCGCCCCTGGTGTTGAGTGCATGTGATTAATGCCATAAAAACAGGGAGGGGGGAGGGCCAAGTATCGATTTGACACCGACCCCCCCCCCCCCTCCCGAACTACGTGTCCTTGTCAAATGTATTTATTAATTGTGAATGTGCAGTGTCTATTTTGCTGTTAAAACCGTGAGGCGGGGAGTGCCGGGCCACGCGGGACAGTGCCCCCCACGACCCGGGCCCCCGCCCTTCGCCTATGTGCGTATGAATCGTGTAGGGGGGGGAGGAGGGGGAGCGGAGGCCGAAGCCAGGAGGCAGGACCAGCAAAGCCGGCCCTGATAAGACACCCGCGCCCCCCCACCGGCCATCCAGTAGACGGGGGCCGGCCCTCCGAGCCGGGCCAGGGCCCCACCGTACCTCCACGGGCGCCCCCGGCACTTTGCCCCAATTCCTTTTAAATCATCTTTGGTGCAGAAAAGACAGTCGCCTTTGTGGATCATGCACACACATATTGCTTTTACTGTGTGTGACAAAGCTTTAACCTGCATTTGTGGATGGCACAGCAATCTCTCTTCTTTGACAGTGATGCTTTTCCTGCACTGATTTCAACTTTGGTTTTTAATGCAGTGCCGTGTGAGGAGCTGAAGATATCAGGGATCCAATATTTGTTTTTGACCTCATCCCTGCCCACAGAGATTTCTCCACAATCTCTGGATCTTATTTCATGATATTTTGTACTATAAATGATGAGATATTCATAGTCTTTGCAATGTTGCTCCTGAGACACTTGTATTCTGTATCATTTTACATAATTCATGTCCAACACTGGCATCTTTCACATTCAATCAGCTCCAGTCTATCTATCTATCTATCTATCTATCTATCTATCTATCTATCTATCTATCTATCTATCTATCTATCTATCTATCTATCTATCTATCTATCTATCTATCTATCTATCTATCTATCTATCTATCTATCTATCTATCTATCTATCTATCTATCTATCTACCAACCCATCCATCTATCCATCTGCTTGGAATAACCATGGTTGTCCTCGAGCAGCTGGGGTCTAACTGCCGTGTGTGCCTGCACCTTGGCAACAGCCTTTAGACGAAGAGAAGTTCTTACTCATTCCGTTTCAAATTCTGAGTTTGTGACTACATTGCATTTGCTCCACAACAGCAAGACGCAGCGTCTGGCAACACATTCGAGGCAAGAGCCGCTGGTGCCGAGAGAAGTCATGCAAGCTTTTCCTCAACAGCATGTCAAATTAGTTTTTTTCTCTCCAAAGGTCTTCTAACAAATACTCAGCTTGGGTTTTAGGATGCAAAGGTATTCATGTTGACTGCAGGCTAATAAGGAACAAAGTTTTAAAATGCACTGCGGCTGCAGGGCGAGAAGCAAGTGAGGCTGGGATGAGCTGTCTGGCAGAGGTGTCAAAAGTATTCACATTCATTACTCAGGTAGAAGTATAGATACTAGAGTTTAAAAATACTCCTGTAGAAGTTGAAGTATCAACTCAAGTTTTTTACTCAAGTAAGTATAAAAGTACTGGTTTCAAAACTACGTAGAGTATAAAAGTAAAAGTAATGTAAGGGGGAAAAAGCCATTAAGGACAAAAGCCATTGAAAATGAATGCATCTTAGTATAATGCAAATATATTAAAGAACCATATATGTGTACTATTGAGCATTAACATGTGTTTCAGAGAGCAGGAGATATGATGACTAGTTGCCTATAAGTATTGTAATGGTGCAAAAAGTCAAACTTCAGAGGCATGTTATCATTTATCCTAACCTTTATTGGAATGTACATCCAAGTTTAGTTGCAGGAATCTGAGGGAACGGATGTAAGAACAAAACTGGACAAGAACATCTGAAACAACCACAACCAAATTCACTCTATCCGGATGGAGCAATTTAACTGGATAGTTTTTTTTTAAAGGCCAAAATGAAATAGAGTATCAAGGCTGTTTTTAAAATGTAAGGAGTAAAAAGTACTGA
This sequence comes from Cololabis saira, assembly GCF_033807715.1. Classification (NCBI taxonomy): domain Eukaryota; kingdom Metazoa; phylum Chordata; class Actinopteri; order Beloniformes; family Belonidae; genus Cololabis; species Cololabis saira. The sequence goes on from NC_084601.1 coordinate 38,179,723, forward strand.
TAATTGCGTGAAAATGTAAGGAGTAAAAGTAAAAAGTCGTCTGAAAAATAGTTACTCCAGTGAAGTATAGTGTTGTGCGCGCCCATATGCTCATGTGAACTCTGAACTTATAAAATGTATGAACACTTTGTGAATGTGTATATTCAACCTTGAAACTGCTCAGCTGAAAATTGGCTGTAATGTGCCTCCAAAAATGGCCGCCTGGCCATGAACTACAACCCCCAGCATGCCTTGCGTGGGGGGGGTGGCGCCTACAAGCGGCGCGCATCCAATCGCAACGAGGCACTGATGACGTCACCGCAGCGCGCGTAGGATCAAAACGCGGCGCTGCTCCTCCATTCACTCTCTTCTCCACTTCGTCTCATCCGAGCTGGATCTTTTGGCTCCGGGCCAAGATCCCATCTCCTTTTCTCCCCCCGGCTGGGGGGAGGGGTAAGGCCCGCATCGGACCGGGCCCGCTCCGTTGGACCCGCGGTTGAAGCGGCGGTCCCCGGGGAGGCTCCGGCTTCCACTAAACTCTGTCCTCTAAGTTCACAGATCCGAGCTTCCGACGCCCACGCGCTCCCGGCAACCAGATCGGGACACAGCTGCGACTGAACGCTCCGACTGAAGCCTCCCCCCTCCCCGCTCCGAGCCCCTGTTTGCTAACCGCGCAGGGATCAGGGACGGAGGGCCGGCGTCTCGCCCGGCGTGAGCTCTCCCGGGGCCCGGACGGCTGCGCGTCGGCGACCGGCGCAGGGAAGCACGGCAGGAGAGACCGGTCCCCCGCCGCGCCTAGGAATGCGTGTGAGCCTCCGTTGGTCCGGAACCACGGCCCGGCACGAGGCGGCCCCGCCGCTGTCTAATCCGTTTCAGGGGAAGGGACGGCCCCAGTCGACAAAACCCGCAGGCACCCGAACCGGATCCCAGAGGAGACGTGAGCAGTGATCAGTAGGATTTAAGAGCGGTTCAGAACTGTGTGTGAAGTCGTGATCCCTGGTTATCAGTCACTTAAGAGCGTTTTCAGAGCTAAATCTGTGTTCAGAGCTGAGATTACATTATCATCATGACTGTTGTCATTAATTTGTAGTCACCACTTTCTGCTAGTCATTCATGTTTTAAAGCGCCGTTTCGCCAGTTGATCACGGTTTAAAACACCGGGATCACCACCCGTTCTAATTGCACGTGGCGTGGTTACAGTTCCGCCATCTTTAAAATACCATAGGAGCCCGGCTCCTTTAAACACTGCAGCCACGTTTGAACTGTAGATGTTCGTTCCGTCCCATGTTTATTGTTACATTTGATTCTTTTCTTTTCATTCCATGCATTTAACTGTCATTTCATTTTTATTGATTGTTGTTTTCCTAGTTAATTAATTGTTTTATAATAAGTAGTGTGCCATCAGGTTTATTTGGGGTGTTGCGTTTATCATCTTTTGACACCTGTATGTAAATAAATCCTGATTGATTTTTAATGAGTGGTTGTTGTTATTTCATACAAGATTTGGTCACAAATTGATTTGTTTAAAGCAGAACCAGTGTTCGGATATCACGCCTTCAACTGTTATCCTGTAAGTGATAGTAGGATTTGCTGTTATGCAGGATAATTCAAATCATATGAGACTGATTTTCTGCTGTTTAGTTATCATTTTTCCCCCGGAGTAAGGCACCGGGGGTGGTGCCCCGACGAGAGTTATTATCATTTTGATAATTCAATTTGATAAATAGTCCACTTTATTAATTATTAATAATTCTTTAATAGAATTATGATTAGCCTTCGATAACTGGACAGCCCAGCTACCTGAGTTGCACAACAATAGATAACCAAAATTTCTACTTAAGTAAGGTAACGAAGTATTTGTACTTCGTTACCTGGCACCTCTGCTGTCTGGGTGGTTAAAATGCAAACTAAGGTGGAGCAAAACGGTGAGGTAATGCAAGAGGCACAAGGGGGAAAATGCTAAAAGGATGGAAAGAAAATAATATAAAAACCCCCGTGTGCTTCAGTGCTACAGGTGCAACTTACTCATCCAGATCCTCTCTTCCTTCTTCCCACCACTCCCCCTCTGTTGTTCCTCAGTGCCCTTGTCTTTGAGAGCTACATCAGGTTGGGTTACAGGTGCACTGAATAAATACCTCACCCCCGACTCCCTTCCTCCTCGTCTGCTCGAGCCGCATTAATGCACAGATGCAGATTTGCAGCGACAGGTTGGCCTGGTGAGCCCTCAGTTCATTCACTTCCGTTCTAGAATGTTCTGTTGAATGTCCTTTAGGTTTTTCCTTTCTTTCTAAATCATCCACTCTCCTCTTCTCTCGCCACCTCTCTCCTTTTTCATGCTGTAACGCCTTTCCTTCCTGCAGCAACTTCCCGTATGTGATCCCACATGCTCTTTTTTATGCTTTACTTCATTTCATTATTTTTCTGGTTAGTGGATTTTGCATTCATACTCGCACAAACACAAACTCTACGCTAAGCCTACGCTGCTGGAAACACTCCAAACATTGTAATGACACTACCGAATGTTCACCTAGCACGGGGGTCGGCAACCCGCGGCTCCAAAGCCGCATGCAGCTCTTTAGCGCCGCCCTAGTGGCTCCCTGAAACCTTTACAAAAATGTTTGACCTTTTTTTCCTTTTTTTTTTAACCTTTTTTTCTTTTTTTTCTTATTTTTTCCTTTTTTCTTCTTTTTTTTCCTTTTCTCAACATTTCGACTTTTTTCTCGAAATTTTGACTTTTTTCTCAACGTTTCAACTTTTTCTCAACATTTCGACTTTTTTCAAAAAATTTTGACTAGTTCCTCGACATTTTGACTTTTTCTCAACATTTCGACTTTTTTATTGAAATTTTGACTTTTTTCTCGACATTTCGACTTTTTTCTCAACATTTTGACTTTTTTCTCAAAATTTTGACTTTTTTCTCAACATTTCAACTTTTTCTCAACATTTTGACTTTTTTCACGAAATTTGACTAGTTCCTTGACATTTCGACTTTTTTCTCAACATTTCGACTTTTTTCTCAACATTTCGACTTTTTTCTCGAAATTTTGACTTTTTTCTCGACCTTTCGACTTTTTTCTCAACATTTGACTTTTTTCTCAACATTTGGACTTTTTTCTCAACATTTCAACTTTTTTCTCATCATTTCGACTTTTTTCTCAAAGTCCATAATGAAAAAAAAAAATCTTCCCCCAGTTATAACTAATATAGAAACATGCAGCATGTGTTGTCTTCATTCTAAGGCTGATACAAGACTTTTCATTTTTTTTGCGGCTCCAGACATATTTGTTTTTTGTGTTTTTGGTCCAATATGGCTCTTTCTACATTTTGGGTTGCCGACCCCTGACCTAGCATAACCCAACACAATGTATTGTATATGAGCTTTCAAATTTTAACATTTCATTTAGCTTGAATGCCTTGAAGGCCAATAATATTAATATCTTTTTAGTTTTTATGAAGGATATGGTCAAATTTAATAATTAAAACAAAACCAGAGAATTTGGCATCTCAAATGTTTCTGTTTCAGGTTTATTTACAGACTGAGACATGAAGGGATTTTGAGTACAACTTAATATTTTCCAGAGGTAGAAACAGAAATAGAAGCTTTCTGCAGACAAAGCTGGAAGTTTAAATGGGTTAGAGAGACTTTCATGGTCCTTCTCTTTTTGACCCGCTCTAAATCCCAGCTGCGTCTCCTCCATCGCCTTCTCTCACTTTAATTCAAACCACTGTTTTCACTTCCTCCCATTGGTCATCTGTGGCTGTGGCCCTCTTAAAAAGATCTTTCTCTTTCCTTTAACTCAGCCAATGCTCCCTCCTATCGTCGTTCTATCAGCAGGCTTACTTATGTAGTTGGCATCAACGCCCTGAACTTGTGATTCCCGTGTCCTGATCCTTCAGAGCCGACAGGTGGATACCGGGGTGGCAGTGGGATTGTGGACAGGTTTTTTGCAACTTGTCAGTCAAATTTTTATTTCCATTTTTCCAAAAGTTCTGACCTATTAATACTAATTTCCACTGATTCCAATTTTTTTCTATAAAAACTAGCCAGCGTACAGACACTAAATCAACCAATGAAACACATGAGACCACTAGCCATGAGATCAACAAGTTTTATTTGTAGCCTCTTTTTGTTAAGTGGACATGACACACTTTTGTCTGATTTCTGACTTCTATTAAGTGTTGCAATGATGAATTTTGACCTTAAACATCATTATAAGCTTTATAAAAAGATGAAAATATGAGATGTTGTTTCATTTTTATCCAAAATAAGCCCAATCTATCCAGGTCCCACAAGCTTCATGGTGTGGGACTTTATTTGGGGATTGTGGGATATTTTGATCAAGGGGATTGGTTAGATTGGTCAGATTCTATCAAAGACAGAAAGGATGTGTGCACTAGAGCCCTGCGCGGGACTGTTTTCTTCATCCCGCCCCCGCTGAGTTTCTGAGCTATCTATCTGATTTAATGTTAACCTGATCATTGTGGAGCTTGATGGATAATTGACAGTTCATAGGTCACCTGACTGAAAGTTACATGCAAATTCATCATTGTCATCATCGCACGCTTTTTTGCCTTTCGCGCTGCATCAATTATGTGATTGAGGTTATAGCAACGAGGCTGTGAGTGGCTCAAATAACACAAATAAATAACATAAAATAAACAAAGTTAACGAATGAAACAAATTAATTTAACAAATTAATCACGTGGCCATTACATTGCTGTGGAGGAAGAGAATGCTGCTGAGCTACTGAGGTCCCAATCCCTGCGTCTCTCTTCCAAGATGCGCCACAGACACTGACTACGTTTACATGCAGTCAAAATTTGGGTTATTGCTAATATTCCAGTTACTGAAACATTCGAAATATTCCGTTTACATGCGTGAGCAAACAGGGTTATCCCTGTTTACATGGTGATTAATCATTCGGGATATCTGGATCAAACCAGCGACGCACGGAGAACATCATGACGCAATTACCGTTTCCGCTTCTTCTTCCTGTATCCAAATTCAAAACAAATGCTGCTTCGTGCAACTTTTCTCTCACCTTCTTGTAAATCTCGCTATCCTGGTACTTTCTACCGTCTACAAATGCCAAAATGTTCATCCTTCATTACATTTATGAAGTGATTAGTCTCCTCCTGGTCTTGTGTTTCTCCGTGTTTATAAGAACTTCCTGGAGCAAGGAAGACCAGGATTCCTTGTGAACAGAGCATGTGCAGAAAACAAATTCCTGTTCCGTTTGATGGGGATATTCTGTTTGGTGTTTACATGACCCAATATTCGGGTTATAAAAGGAGTAACACAGGGGTCATATTCGGGTTTTTAAAAACCCGAATATGAGCAAATGCGGGTTATTCAAAGGGGTTATTGGTGTTTACATGGCCGTGCAAATTCAGGTTATTGCCAATATTCGGGTTTTAAAAGGATTATTGATGCATGGAAACGCAGTCACTAAATGCAATTTCTCCAAATATCTGACTTTCCTTTCCTTGCTTTGTCTTTGTTTTGTAAAAACCTTGTTTGAGGTTTATTTTCCACGTCATTGATTTCCACCTTGTCGCTAGACTACATCCCGGTCCCGCATAGTTTTTTTTTTTGGCTCCCGCCCGCAGGAGAGTTCAAACCGCCCACTCCCGCCAGATTTGCGTTGGGTCCTGCGGGACTTGGCGGGATCCGATCCCAATGCAGCCCTCTAGTGTGCACCCTCGCTTACAGTCAGTGTCATGATATTATCTGGCGATGCACCGTTTGACCAACCATGGACTGGAATTTGCTGATTTTCAGCCAGACCGGACTAACCAGTGACCAGCCGGTCACTCACTCACTTACAGATTCCATTGCGGTCTGTCTAGCTCATGCACCATGTAATTTACGTCATAGGGATGGGCGGTTTGGACTAAAAAATGTATCACGATAATTTCTGGCATTTATCCCGATAACGATAAAAATGACGATAAAAAAAATACCAATTCAACTCCACCTTTGTAACTATAAATCTATCACCACATTCAGTCTTTGGAGCCAAAACACTGCTCTAAAAGATACTAAATACTACTAAACTACACCAATTACATTTAATTGATAAAAAACAATTAAATGAGTAACACCTGTACTGCAAAACTGTCATGACTCAGATCCGCCATGTTTGTTACACAAAAACCTCAACTGGAATTTATCTTTCTTCCTTCCTTCCTCACTCCCTCCCTCCCTCCCTTCCTTCCTTCCTTCCTTCCTTCCTTCCTTCCTTCCTTCCTTCCTTCCTTCCTTCCTTCCTTCCTTCCTTCCTTCCTTCCTTCCTTCCTTCCTTCCTTCTTTCCTCCCTTCCTTCCTTCCTTCCTTCCTTCCTTCCTTCCTTCCTTCCTTCCTTCCATCCTTCTTTCCTCCCTTCCTTACTTCTTTCTTCCCTTCTTTCCTTCCTTCCTTCCTCCTTTTCTTCCTTCCTTCCTTCCTTCCTTCCTTCCTTCCTTCCTTCCTTCCTTCCTTCCTTTCTTCCTTCCTTCCTTCCTTCCTTCCTTCCTTCCTTCCTTCCTTCCTTCCTTCTTTCCTCCCTTCCTTCCTTCCTTCCTTCCTTCCTTCCTTCCATCCTTCTTTCCTCCCTTCCTTACTTCTTTCTTCCCTTCTTTCCTTCCTTCCTTCCTCCTTTTCTTCCTTCCTTCCTTCCTTCCTTCCTTCCTTCCTTCCTTCCTTCCTTCCTTCCTTTCTTCCTTCCTTCCTTCCTTCCTTCCTTCCTTCCTTCCTTCCTTCCTTCCTTCCTTCCTTCCTTCCTTCCTTCCTTCCTTCTTCGAGATGACAAATTCTTACCGTGTGGAATTTTTTTGACGGTTTATCGTGAACGGTAAAATATCGCCCATTCCTAGTACGTCAACACATGCAACGTCAAAGTGTTGCATACACACGCAGGACTGGCATGGTAATGTGAACACTTTACTGAGTGAACCATAGACAGACGATCCACAACCCCATTGGTATTCTGAAGAGCAGTTTTCATGTGTCTTTTTTTTCTCCTAATTAGGGGCTCCATGTTGTAAATGGGCAAAAAGGCAATCGAACACGGCCATCTTGTGTCAATCACGGGTCGGCCGTGGCTACCAGCTCCTTCAGCCCATAAAATAACGGAATTAAAGTGAATAAGGCTCAACGTGATGCTGAATTTTCAAGCAGACTGAAGCTGAAAGCTGAAGCCATTCAGGCATTAGACAGTAATGAGCCTGAACCAGTAGCAGTAATTACTACTGTTTCATGTCTGTCAAACTGGAAATCAGCTGTGCATGTCTTTTAGTGCAAATGTCATCGGTACCTGAGATCAAACCGTCGTTTGTAGTTCTTAATCTGATCACCATTCTACTGTAACAGTCCAAACCCTGTGTGTGTTATAGCTTGATTTGGAGCTCTGTGCTCCTGACCGGCGTCAAGCAAAGGTTTTACCACCGGCAACAGGAGCCCCGTGATAATTGTGAAGCACTTAGGCCCCCCATTAAAAAGAGGATGAGACAGATGACACTTAAGAACCTGCAGACATTCAGCCCATCAGAAAACACATCTGCCAGCATCATCTTGTTTTTTCGACAATGCACCATTCTTAGTGACATTTTTCTTTATTGTTCTCAAGCAGGGGTCGGCAACCCAACATAATGAAAGAGCCATATTGGACCAAAAACACAAAAAACAAATATGTCTGGAGCCGCAAAAAATGAAAAGTCTTGTATAAGCCTTAGAATGAAGGCAACACATGCTGCATGTATCTATATTAGTTAGAACTGGGAGGAGATTTATTTTCATTATGCACTTTGAGAAAAAAGTCGAAATGTCGGGAAAAAAGTCAAAATTTCGAGAAAAAAGGCGGAAATGTCGGGAAAAAAGTCAAAATTTCGAGAAAAAAGGCGGAAATGTCGAGAAAAAAGTCAAAATTTCATGAAAAAAGTCGAAATTTTGAGAAAAAAGGCGTAAATGTAGAGAAAAAAGTTGAAATGTCAAGAAAAAAGTTGAAATGTCGCGAAAAAATGTGAAATGTCAAGAAAAGTCTAAATTTCGACAAAAAAGTCGAAATGTCGAGATTAATGTTGAAGTACAATCTCGAGAAAAAAGTCGAAATGTCGAGAAAAAAGTCGAAATGTCGAGAAAGAAGTCAAAATTTCAAGAAAAAAGTCAAAATTCCGAGAAAAAAGGTGGAAATGTCGGGAAAAAAGTCAAAATTTAGAGAAAAAAGGCGGAAATGTCGAGAAAAAAGTCAAAATTTCATGAAAAAAGTCAAAATTTTGAGAAAAAGGTTGAAATGTCGAGAAAAAAGTCAAAATTTGGTGAAAAAAAGTCGAAATGTTGAGAAAAAAGTTGAAATGTCAAGAAAAAAAGTTGAAATGTCGCGAAACATGTGAAATGTCAAGAAAAGTCGAAATTTCGACAAAAAAGTCGAAATGTCGAGATTAATGTTGAAGTACAATCTCGAGAAAAAAGTCGAAATGTCGAGAAAAAAGTCGAGATGTCGAGAAAAAAGTGGAAATTTCAAGAAAAAAGTTGAAATATCGAGAAAAAAATCAGAATGTCAAGAAAAAAAGTCAAAATTTCGAGAAAAAAAAGAAGAAAAAAGGAAAAAAAAGTGAAGAAAAAAAGACAAAAAAAAGGAAAAAAAAGGTCAAACATTTTTGAAAAAGCTCCAGGAGCCACTAGGGCGGCGCTAAGGAGCCGCATGCGGCTCTAGAGCCGCGGGTTGCCGACCCCTGTTCTAAAGTAATAAACCGGTCTGCGCTGAGTATTTTCTCTACTTAAATTGAAAAACATCGGCATCAAACACACTCCTTCTGGTGACTGCATCATGATGCGGTTAATTCAACATTTCCACCCATTTCTTAATTACAATTCCTCCTCCCTGCCTCCCTCTCCTCTTGTTTTCTTTAATTAATACTCATTTAAAATGATTTCCTTACAATTTAACTCTTCTATTTTTACTACTGTCCTCCTTACTCATCCTCTTCCCTACTCCTAAAATCCTTCAATCCACCAAATCTATTATCGTCCCGTTTATTTTTCCTACATTTGCTCCTCCTTTATTTACTCTTTCCTTTAATCCCTAACCCCAGTCCCTTCCTATCTGGATCTCTCTCTGCAGGACGAGGTCCATTAACTTTCCTCCCCACACTGCTGACAGCGGCATGAGCCCTGAATCAGATGCTGGAGGAAAGTGTGTACGTGTGTGTAAGTGTGTTTGCGCATGTGCTCACGTCCACACAGGAATGGAGCATTGGGGAGAAGTCTGATGAAACGCACCGAGGGATGAATGCGGGTCCATTCATCACCTTGTTCTCAGGCATCCATTCACAGAAACTGATGGAGCACGGTGATAAAGGAAAAAAAATAAAAATCTGCAGATATGAACCATCTGTGAGCGGTGGAGAGAGAGGGAAAATGAACATACTGGAGAACCGAGATGAACACCAGACCAGAGGAAGGTAACAGGGGGACTGGTGGAAAACATCATCATCAAATCAGGACAAAAGGAAAAACACCAGCAAAGACTTTAGGTGCATGATTTAAATCAAATTCACTGCCAACTAATTTAGGTTTTAGCATACACTATCATAATTAAACGTGGACACCACAATACATTAATCTCTTAAAGTACTGACTGTGCAAACTCAGCAAAACTGCTCGGATACGGAGTTGTTACAATGACATCAGGCTAATGTGAGCTCTCCTTTCTTTGGTGTGCATGTGCACATTACATTCTCATGGTGTAACACAAATGGTAAATAGCACTAATATGAGTGTTAATTAACCCTTGTGCTGTCTTCGGGTCAAGGAAGGAGGAAGAGAAGAAGGGAGGAAAGAAGGAAGGAAGGAAAAATGAAAAGAAGGAAGGAAGGAAGGAAGGAAGGAAGGAAGGGAAGAAAGACGGAAGGAAGGAAGGAAGGAAGAGACAGAAAGAAAGAAAGAAAGAAAGAAAGAAAGAGAAGAAAGAAAGAAAGAAAGAAAGAAAGAAAGAAGAAAGAAAGAAAGAAAGGGAAGGAAGGAAGGAAGGAAGGAAGGAAGGAAGGAAGGAAGGAAGGAAGGAAGGAAGGAAGGAAGGAAGGAAGGAAGGAAGAAGGAAGGGAGGGAGGAAGGGAGGAAGGGAGAAAAGAGGAAGGGAAGAAGGAAGGAGAGAGCAGGAGGAAGGAAGGAAGGAAGGAAGGAAGGAAGGAAGGAAGGAAGGAAGGAAGGAAGGAAGGAAGGAAGGAAGGAAGGAAGGAAGGAAGGAAGGAAGGAAGGAAGGGAAGAAAGACGGAAGGAAGGAAGGAAGGAAGGAAG
>NC_084601.1:38190477-38225250 GCF_033807715.1 Cololabis saira
TCTTCCCTTCCTCTTTTCTCCCTTCCTTCCTCCTTTCCTTGTTTTCTCCCTTCCTTCTCCCCTTTCCTTCCTTCCTTCCTTCCTTCCTTCCTTCCTTCCTTCCTTCCTTCCTTCCTTCCTTCCTTCCTTCCTTCCTTCCTTCCTCTTTTCTCCCTTCCTTCCTTCCAAAAATCAGCTTTACACAAAAACATCATCAACGGGAATTTATCGTTTTTACCGCGACATGACAAATTCTTATCGTGAGGAATTCTTTTGACGGTATATCATGAACGGTAAAATATCGCCCATTCCTAGTGTGTGTGTGTGTGTGTGTGTGTGAGAGAGAGTGTATGAGTGTATGATCACATGGTGCGACTTCATTTCCCTTTGCAACCAAATATTTAATTAGAATGATGTTGTAATTTGAATAAATGTATACAATTTGTAATGTATTTTATATTTGGTTCACAGTACAAAGAAAGGAGAGGAGCAGAGAGAGGACTTTTAGTATTTTTTTATATTTAAGTAATTTTTCATCTAGTTGAATATTATATTTGTGTGTGATTGTCAGTGCAAAGATGGAGAGATGAAAGAGGGGAAGGAGAGGAAACAGTGCAGGCTCAGGAAGAACCAGGTAAGAAAACAGACAGAAACTGGGAAGCTCAGAAAGAAAAACATTAAATTCACAATTTAATTTATCATACACATAAACCTTAATGTAAGAGAGAAGGAAAATAGAAAAAAATGACGCTATATTTAAGCTTGGAGTTGTAAAATATATAAACGCCAATACCGGTAGCCAACATACGGTTTGCAATATTTGTATGTACAGATATGTTTACCATATATTAGGGCTGGGCGATATATCAAGATTTTAATATATATCGATATATTTTCAAACACGATATGGTACGAAACAATATCGTTTATATCGATTTATCGATTTTTTTTTTTTTTTTACATTTTTTTTTTTTAATGATTTTGATATAGCTTATTTTGTGACAAATTGACTTGAATGTTTTATTTGAGATTTGCACAAATGTTTTGTTATTTGCACAACTTTCAACCTCAGTGGAAAAGTTTGCCTGTTACTGTCTACATTGTATTAATTGCACAGTTTATTTTAATGTAATTGTTATGCAGGAAAGGGATATTTGTTTTATTTTATTCAAGAAGCATTTTTATTCTATATATGCAGGCAGTTTATTTTTATTTCATTTGTTTTATACATTTTGATATTGTGCAGACCTCTGTTAACAAAGGAACCTGTGTGACATTTGGCACGAGGCTTTGTATTAAAACTGACTGTATTTTTAAGGGTTTGCCTCAGAAAAAAATAAGCTAACAGAGATGCTAACATAGATGCTAACAGAGATGCTATGCTATAATGCTTTGGGGGAAACCCCAATTAAGGCACAGAAAAAATATCGATATATATCGAGTATCGCCATTCAGCTAGAAAATATCGAGATATGACTTTTGGTCCATATCGCCCAGCCCTACCATATATCTTACAGTACTTTTGTACTAAAAAAATATGTGGGACAGTAACTCTCCTCAAAATAATGTCCTGGTGCAGATCTGTGTAGAAATAAAGGCAGCGAATAACTGCCTGGTTATTTTACAGTTGATTTGGGTAATTAGACGTCCGGGCTATTAATTGGTGAAATACAATATATATTTCTTTTATTGTTACAATCCATTCCTCTTTTGCGGTGGCTCAGCATTTAAATAACTTTTTCTTAGATGTATTGGTTTAGTCAGTGTTTCCTTTACCCCAAATGTGTCATGCTTTTCTTTCACAAATGTTGGAATGATGGTCTAAAATTGTGTTAAAATGTACAAAACAGTGAAATGTATCTTGCCTCGCCAGCCAGCACTCTGGGTGCTCGGCACCTCTAAAGCTCTGATCCTAGAACCGCCCCTGGTCTGAACTTATACACAAACTCACATCTGGAAATGGCAGATTTCTCAGTCTGTTATTAAATAAATAGAATATTTTATTGATTTGACTGGAACTAACATTAAAAAAAAAACGGCACTGGCTTGCATTGAAAAAGCAGTAGAACACTAAAGACATGGAAGCATTTGACTTAATTCTCTTTTGAAAAAAACACACACACACACACACTCCAGCTGTTTCCAGAGCAATGCTGAAACAAAATGCTTCTCAAGATATTTTTAAGGAGCACATCATAGTTCTCCATGTTATCTTGCATTATTGACAACCTGTTGCACCACGTGTTGAATTATTAGGTAGTGTCGACTTTTCTTTTTCAGACTTCTACACAGTTTGTAGAAATGTAATAGTTAGAATTAATAGAATACTGTGCTTATCCCCAAACTACGGTGGCCGAGACCCGCCATTGCTGAAAATAAAAGTAACGCTGCAAACAGAAACAAATGCCGCTGCAAATAAAATAAAAGCTTAGCAAATAAAATAAATGCTGCAAACAAAAATAAACCCCGCTGCAAATAAAATAAAAAAGCCATTTTCTCGTTCGTTGTTCTTCTTATTCCGCGCTCTTCTTATTTCTTCCTTTTCACTTACGTCTTCTTCGTCTTCTTCTTCTCCTCTCACGTAAAAAACACCGGTGCATCAGCAAAAATAGTCCCCCGGTAATTCACTTCCGTTGTGGATTTTTTATTTGTGTCGTTTTTTTTTTTATTTGCAGCGGCGTTTATTTTATTTGCAGCAGGGTTTCTTTATATTTTTAGCGTTTCTTTTATTTGCAGCGGCGTTTGTTTTTATTTGCAGCGTTTATTTTATTTGCAAAGCGTTTATTTTATTTGCAAAGCGTTTATTTTATTTGCAGCTGCGTTTCTTTTTATTTGCAGCGTTTCTTTTATTTGCAGCGGCGTTTGTTTTTATTTGCAGCGTTTATTTTATTTGCAAAGCGTTTATTTTATTTGCAGCAGGGTTTTTTTTTATTTGCAGCGTTTCTTTAATTTGCAACGGCGTTTGTTTCTGTTTGCAGCGTTACTTTTATTTTCAGCAATGGCGGGTCTCGGCCACCGTATCAAACAACCTTTCTGTCACAGAGAGATATAAACAAATGTTAAAAAAGAAAGAGCGCAAAAAAGAAGTTTAGATACAGTTTTGAAAAATGCACTAATCAGTTCGAATTCTTTCTTTTTTTCTTGTGATTTTTAAAATATCAAGATAATGGGGGCGATTTGTTCATATTGCCCTCTCCAAAGTCAGAGATACATTAAGTTGACCGGAAAAGCTGCAAGAATACTACATGACAGCATTTTGGTATTAAAAGCTTGTGATGAGCCAACTGACATATTTTGAGTTACTGCAGTCAGAGCTGTGGATTAATTTTAAAAAAAGGGCCCACGACTCGACTGGAAAATGAAAATGAATCCACTAAGTAATCAAAGAGAAAATTGTTGACCTTCACAGTCTGCCATCACACCATGCAGGATAAAGATGCTCCTCTGTGTCTCGTGGCCGACATTCTTCGGCATGAAACATGGAAATCCACAGAACCTCAGCAACAAAAATGTTTTTAAAGAATCTGTCTGACACTTATCAGAGTGTGAAATTAGTGTAAAATGCATTTTGTGCTGAAAGGCCACAGAGAGAGAAACCCACCGTTCCAAAACTGCCACAAAAAGCCGGATTACAGTTTGCAGCTGCACATGTCAAAGATCTCAGTTATTGGAAATGTCCCCCATTGTCTGATGAGACAAAGTTATTATTTGGCCACAATGTCAATTATGTTTGAAAGAAAACTGAGCTGTTTGCAGGTTTCAATTGTGAAGTATCGGGGTGACAGCATTATGCATTTGCTTCATAACTGACTGGTGCAATACACAAAACTGACACCACGTTGAGGACGGAAAATTATGTAAATATCTTGTAGTTAAAACTCGGGTGTGCATGGGTCCTCGTAATTGACAATGACAGCCATGCATGCTTCTACGTTAGTTGTGAAGTGTCTTATGGACATCAAAGTCAAGTATTGTTGTCCTGGTCTGAGTCCTGTTGAATATATGTGCATGGTGACAGAAATCCATTTCAATTCAATTTTATTCATATTGTTGTTTATAGAGTCTATTACAACAGAAGTTGTCTCCATACGATCACCGTTATAGAGAATCTATCACTTGTCACGATGAAGAAATCAGGCCGTGACAAATAAATGAGAGATCAAGTGCAGATCAAAAAGATATTTAGTAAGTTTAAATAATGAAAACAAAAGGTTGACATGGTGCTGGCTGGGAAGAGCACGCTCTAGGGATGGGCGGTATGGACTAAAAAATGTATCACGATTATTTCTGGCATTTATCCCAATAACGATAAAAATGACGATAAAAAAAATACCAATTCAACTCCACCTTTTTAACTATGAATCTATCTCGCTCTCAGATCTGCCATGTTTGTTACACAAAAACCTCATCAACGGGAATTTATCTTTCTTTCTTTCTTTCTTTCTTTCTTTCTTTCTTTCTTTCTTTCTTTCTTTCTTTCTTTCTTTCTTTCTTTCTTTCTTTCTTTCCTTCCTTCCTTCCTTCCTTCCTTCCTTCCTTCCTTCCTTCCTTCCTTCCTTCCTTCCTTCCTTCCTTCCTTCCTTCCTTCCTTCCTTCCTTCCTTCCTTCCTTCCTTCCTTCTTTTTTTCCTTCATTCTTTCCTCCTGCTCTCTCCTTCCTTCTTCCTTTCCTCTTTTCTCCCTTCCTTTCTCCTTTCCTTGTTTTCTCCCTTCCTTCTCCCCCCTCCTTTCCTTCCTTCCTTCCTTCCTTCCTTCCTTCCTTCCTTCCTTCCTTCCTTCCATCCTTCCTTCCTTCCTTCCCTCTTTTCTCCCTTCCTTCCTCCTTTCCTTCCTTCCTTCCTTCCTTCCTTCTTTTTTCCCCTTCCTTCCTTCTTTCCTCCTGCTCTCTCCTTCCTTCCTTCCTTCCTTCCTTCCTTCCTTCCTTCCTTCCTTCCTTCCTTCCTTCCTTCCTTCCTTCCTTCCTTCCTTCCTTCCTTCCTTCCTTCCTTCCTTCTTTCCTCCTGCTCTCTCCTTCCTTCCTTCCTTCCTTCCTTCCTTCCTTCCTTCCTTCCTTCCTTCCTTCCTTCCTTCCTTCCTTCCTTCCTTCCTTCCTTCTTTCCTCCTGCTCTCCTTCCTTCCTTCCTTCCTTCCTTCCTTCCAAAAATCAGCTTTACACAAAAACATCATCAACGGGAATTTATCGTTTTTACCGCGACATGACAAATTCTTATCGTGAGGAATTCTTTTGACGGTATATCGTGAACGGTAAAATATCGCCCATTCCTAACCCGCACACACGGCCAGGAGAAGGTTTTTATCTCATGGCTCCCAATAAATGGCAGGTGCTTCTCATCTGCAGCAATCAAGAGACACATATCCAGAGGTGGGTAGTAACGAGTTACATTTACTCCGTTACATTTACTTGAGTAAGTTTTGGGAAATTTTTTTACTTTTAGGAGTAGTTTTGAATCACTATACTTTTTACTTTTACTTGAGTAGATTTGTGAAGAAGAAACTGTTCCTCTTACTCCGCTACATTAGGCTACGTTGAGCTGTTACTTTTCTTTTATCCTTTTTATCCGCGTACGTGTCAATCTCATGACATCACTGGGGGATTCTTTGGGAAAAATGTTAGTTTTTGCATGTTTTGTCACATTTACACAGACTCAAACACACAGAGTTTCTATGAGTTCATGGGCTTGTTCTAGTTCTGCTGGTTAAAAAAGAAAAGTACAAAGGCTTGAAATTTTGTGCTACTTGTGCTTAATTTATTTTTTTATTCTGTAATTATTTTATTTATTTTATTATTTATTAAAGTACTTGAAATTACTTTAAGATTATTTTAATTTAAGCTATTTTTTATTTTTTTATTTTATTTTTTTATTGATTTAATTTGCCTGAAGATGATTATTTTGTACTTTTGTCTATTTGAATGGTTGTGTTAAAAAAATAAATCAGACGTTACTCAACAGTTACTCAGTACTTGAGTAGTTTTTTTCACCAAGTACTTTTTTTACTTTTACTCAAGTAATTATTTGGATGACTACTTTTTAATTCTACTTGAGTCATATTATTCTGAAGTAACAGTACTTTTACTTGAGTACAATTTTTGGCTACTCTACCCAGCTCTGATTATACAGTACCTTACAGCGATCATGATGGCACACATGCATGAGTGAACCAGAGTGATTATTATTAACTGGATCATGTATGTCAGTCCTTCCAGGGTTGTGGACTTTTTGAATAGTATTTTGTTTCCTCTTCATCTTAAAATATTAATGCAATCTACTTTGATATGCCTGTCAGGGGGATGTGTATTATCTGAAAAAACATATGTTGAATACTGCATAATACTAACCAAATGTATGTTATATTATACTTTAGAAGAAAGCAATAAAATACACTCTCAACATTCTCTCACTTAGGTGTAAAGCGTCTTACTGAGGAGGAATTGTCTATTGTGTTTGCTAATATGCAATAATCATCTTTGCTCAACTCCATGGGGATCCAGAGTAGTTTTCAAGTCTTCTTCAGTATCTTTGAGTCACTAGCACTGATGCTGCAGATACAAGGAAATGATTTCAGATGACAGTACACTATTTACCAAACACTCACAGAAGATTTGCCAAAGATGAAACACATCGATACAAACATGGAAGGACCCAGTCCTTTTCAAAAGATAAGCTCTTTTCTGTTCCGTTTTAACGAAAGCGTCGGTATAACATCATCATCAAACAGGTGTGTTGACCAGTTGAATGCCCCGGTGTCTGTAGTTCACCTGCATTTTTCTGTTTCTCAAATTGCAGCGCAGGCTTAAGTTCATGGCAACAGAGAAAACATGATCTTTACAGGGATCTCTTCTGCTCCCTCCCTCTCCCTTTTGCATTTGGACTTTAACTGTTTTAAGTTAAACTGGGATGTCTACGTGATATTGTTGCACTGACATAGTGAATGAAGTGAACACAATAAGTTAAATTGCGTTTGTTAGATACGTTATTTCTGCTCTCTAACTCTGCCGCTTACTGTCCGTGGTGCCGAAAACGGATGCGTATTGTGTAAAGGCGCGGTGACTGAATTGATCAACACATTGTTAAAGTGTAGTGTTCATACTTAGCAGGATGTTGCATTTGAAAAAGTTCTAATTTTCTTGACCACACAGATAAGCTACATAGCAGACTTCTGTGATGAGTATTTGCTGGGCGTGTTGGTTGATACTGTAGTTCAGTTCTGTGACTCGTAACCTTGCCATACCTTAGCTTTGACTGAATTGACGCCACTGCTTGCTTGTACCGCCATGCCATCTGGTTCTCAACCCCACTTCAGCCAGATGTTAAGGCCACGTTTACACAATGTTTCCCCATCTACGTTTTGAAAAATACCATCATTTACACGAACCTGCATAAATAGCTGTTAAGGTGCTATGAGCAGTCAGACCTACAGGGGGCAGTGTAACGAGAAGCATAAAGTCATGCTAGCCAATCAGAATCCTGGAAAAAAACATCAACAAATGACACGAGTAACTTCCAGTTACTTCCAAGATGAACGAGAGTCTTTCGTTTGGAGTGACAGAGAAGTGGAGTTACTTTTAACTGTGACTTTATATAAAACAGAATATAAAACAGGTAAAATACAAGAAAATATTGACGGTGGCCAAACAAATTGTAAACACAGGTCGCACACATGACGCTGGTGACGTTTCTGTCGCATAATGTGACGTTCTGAAGCCTAAATGTCCGTTTCCCTCCGTTTACAAGCAAACGTGAAGATGGAGTTTTTGCAAATCTCCACTTTGGCCGGAGTTTTCAGGAATGATTGTTTTTGGTGACTTTGAACTTCGTTTTCGTGTAAACGAACGGCCAAAACGCATGAAACGAGTAAACGGGGCCTAACAGCCTGTCCTAACTGCATGCGAGCGTCCGACTGTCGCGTCGCACTGCGTGATATCGGACGCGCTCTGTCCACACTGAACGCGTTATCGGCCCCCAAGTTCTACCACGTTCTTTTGATTGACAGCTGAGACTGATTTATGGTTTTTATGGATTTTAAGGCTGATTTATGGTTCTGCGTTACACCAACGCAGACCTTACGGCGTAGGGTACGCGGCGCACTCACCGAACGGTGCGCGTCGCCGCGTACCCTACGCCGTCGATTTTACGCAGAACCATAAATCAGCCTTTATTCACCTGCCCATGCGCTCCTGAAAGAAACTCCTAAAATTACTCCTAAAAGAGTAAAGGGACAAGTAAAAGATGGTGATTACTTGTAATCTTCCTACGTTTGTACTTTCTAAACTGAAAACAAGCTTATTATTCGGTGGAATAAGTGGGGAAAAAAACGATCGGTGAGGCAATCAAACAGTGAACGGCGTGGAGTGACCGGCGTGTGGTGTTAATGCAGCAAACATGTCAGCATGTCAGATCATTACTGGGGTGTGGGGAAAAAGATGACACGAGAAATCCGGCAGGATCCGGTACAAATTAAGCCCTAATAAGATTAAGATAAGATTCTTATTATATCTTATTATCTTATCAGAACCTTCCAGCTCCCTGGCGATCTCCCTCCAGCAGCTGACACTTTATTGAGGTTCTTGTATTGAAATGACTGTTTCCTACAGCGCTTTCAACCGGCTTTCAACGCGAGCGACAGGAAGAAAATAGAAGCACGGTGTGCGACAAAAGTCCAGCTCAAAACGGCGCGCCGCATCGCGCCGCGCCGCGTCGCTCGCAACCAGTATAGACAGTGCAATAAAACAAAGTAATGGAACTGTTTTTGACGCTGACGCTCGCTCGCGTCGCATGCAGTGTGGACACGGTGTTAGAAGGAGCTTTTCAGGATCCTCAACATCAGTGTTCCTCAATTCCCCTGTTATATGTTATATATTATTATGCAGTTCTACGTCATTTCCCCTCTCACAGCCAATTTTCACAAGAACTGAAAGCAAACAAAACCGAGCGGGCTGTATGTGATGCCTAATACGAGAGTGTGTTAAACTATTCTAAACAGCTTAGATTGGTGCACAGTTGCTAATAACACCTCGGATTGAACACATGTTTACAGCAAATCTCACAGCAGTCGTTTACTGGTGTTCCTACTCCAGTACTGAAATAAAAACGGTCAAAATCCCCCCCCCCCTGTAAAACTGCCATCCCCCCTTTCCCTCCCTTATGTAATTTCATCAATGAATGTGGTATCACTGCTATTTCAATATTTAGTCATCACCAGAAAAATAACTTATTTGACCATTTTCTCCTGTTTCAAGTAAATTTTCACTTGAAATAAGTAGAAAATCTGCCAGTGGAACAAGATTGATTTTCTCATTACAAGCAAAAAAATCTTGTTCCACTGGCAGATTTTTCTACTTATTTTAAGTGAAAATCTACTTGAAACAGGTGAAAATTATTGTTTTTTCCAGTGATGAGTCAAGTTTTAAGTGTAATGAGATTTTTTTACTAAAATGAGACATTTTAACTAGAAATAGGACAAATATTATTGTTAAGATTTTGAGTTTTTGCAGTGATCCATTTTACTTATCCTGTGAAGGACAGAGTCATATTGATAAGTTCAGAAAAGTGTTTTTTATTGTTGTGTTTTGATGTATTTGATGTAAGCCCAGTGGATATTTAAAGCTTACAGAAGGCTGCATTTAACTGCTGCTATGTCATTCCTGCAGTATTTCTGCAGGTGTTTTGGTCACTGCTATTATTTGTAATATATTATATTATTTGTAATCAGCACAAATTATCTGTCCCCATATGATCAAATCCACCATCCCCCCTGATTTCTTTTTACAACTCGAGTACTGCCACTACATATCATTTTGGATAGTTTTTTTCCAATGGTGCATGCATTTCTCTTATTGTTTGGATAGCTGATGCTCTTCTGGGGCCTTGGTACTCCGCCCTAGACATCAAAGTTGAATCTACAGGGACCAGACTTATTCTTTGTATCCAAGAAGACATGAATCAGGATGGCTAGCCAGGCTAATTATAACACCAACTGCAGCATGTGAAAACAATGTTTACCAAACTGGAAAACAAAGCTATCAGAATATCAATGGTTTTATCTTCCAATAGGCCGTCCCCATTTTGAAAAGAAAGGCTCAAAGCAGCCCTAAAGAACATTTTAATCGGTTTCGTCATGAAATTCGGTTTCCTTCCCGGCGAACTCATCCAGAACTGATTCCTCTAAGTCTGCCTTCATCCACTTTGAACTGCTCAACCCAGTAATTGTAAACACCAGCTAACACGCCGTCTGTTTGTTCAGCATGGTTTGCATCATGCTCTCTGAGTTATCCTTGTACCCATCCACAGTTGACATGTCTTTGAGTGCTATTGTGTTTTTTTTCTATTGTTGTTTCTTTAAATGGAATCTTCAGAAAGGTTCTCCATGTAAATAAATTGCAATAGACTTAATGAAACTACATTGAATTACACTTCCAGTCATGATCAGGGAACTTCCACATTAGTTTCAGATCCATACAGGACTGTCTCAGAAAATTAGAATATTGTGATAAAGTCCTTTTATTTTCTGTAATGCAAAAATGTCATACATTTTGGATTCATTACAAATCAACTGAAATATTGCAAGCCTTTTATTATTTTAATATTGCTGATCATGGCTTACAGCTTAAGAAAACTCAAATATCCTATCTCAAAAAATTTGAATATTCTGGGAATCTTAATCTTAAACTGTAAGCCATAATCAGCAATATTAAAATAATAAAAGGCTTGTATATTTCAGTTGATTTGTGATGAATCCAGAATCTATGACATTTTTGTTTTTTTAATTGCATTGCAGAAAATAAATAACTTTATCACAATATTCTAATTTTCTGAGACGGTCCTGTACCTCCAAGGATTTTGTAATACTATGGAACGAAGAAAAAATAACTTGAAGAACGCTAAGTCCTTTAACAATATCGTGGCGTCCTAAGTATTTTGAATTCCTGAGGATTCTTTAGTTTCTTCTGATTGGTCACATTTCTGCAAGCTTTCCATGCTTTATGAAGGCTCACTACTCCTGTTGAATTTAATTGAAGTAATTCACCCCCAAAGGGAAATAATATTGTTACAGTTTACATTACTTTTCATTTCATTTCATTTTTTATTTATTCCGATCATGGAAATATGCAAACAGAAAAAACAAAAAACAAACAAGTAAAATAACAACAACACAATCATCAACTAAAGCTTATTCCATAACCAGAAAGGAGCAGGAAGAAGAAAATCTTATTCTACCTGCCCCTCCCTCAAAACTAAATTGAACAATAATAACAGATGGTCTGCACAATTACTCAGTTAACATCACATTATAAATATCTAAATACCTAAATCTTAACTATTTCATCGATACATTGTTATTTTTTTCTCTTTAAATTTTTTTAAAACTGAAATATGTTTATACAGCCCTTTAAATCATCATGTAATGAATTCCATAACTTAATTCCAACAACAGAAACACTCATCTGCTTTAAAGTTGTTCGGGCAAATACAGGACTGTCTCAGAAAATTAGAATATTGTGATAAAGTTATTTATTTTCTGTAATGCAATTAAAAAAAACAAAAATGTCATAAATTCTGGATTCATTACAAATCAACTGAAATATTGCAAGCCTTTTATTAGGGCCCGAGCACTGAAAGTGCGAGGACCCTATTGTATCTGTGATGTTTATTATTATTATTATTAGGGCCCGAGCACTGAAAGTGCGAGGACCCTATTGTATCTGTGATGTTTATTATTAGGGCCCGAGCACTTGCAGTGCGAAGGCCCTATTGTATTTGCAGGAATTTTTATTATTATTTTTCTTCTGACAAAGTGATGGCCTTTT
Organism: Cololabis saira; assembly: GCF_033807715.1. Lineage (NCBI taxonomy): Eukaryota > Metazoa > Chordata > Actinopteri > Beloniformes > Belonidae > Cololabis > Cololabis saira. The sequence goes on from NC_084601.1 coordinate 38,202,262, forward strand.
TGGCCCCCTTAACATGCCCAAAAAGTCACCAAATTTTGCACCCAAGTCAGGCCTGGCGAAAAATTTGATATTTCATGGTTTGCATTAATGGGCGTGGCAAAATGGCTCAACAGCGCCCCCTTGAAAACTTTGTGCCTCAAGCCCCACGATACGGTTTGACGTACATGCACGGAAATCGGTACACACCTGTATCATGGGACAACTTAAAGAAAAGTCTCTTGCCGTCATGCCCGAAACCGAACAGGAAGTCGGCCATTTTGAATTAATCGTGTCATTTTGGCGAAATTTATGCCATTCCTTCGGCAGTTAATTCAGCCCGAACCGTAACGTGCACCCAGGTGTATTATACATCAAAATGTGCGTCTCCCTCCTGCGACCACACGCATTACTTTTCTCTTTCAAAAGCGTTACCGTGGCGACGCTAGACGCCAAAAAGCGCGCCCACCCTTCATCTGATTGGTTCAGACAGAAAAAACTTTGCGCCTCAAGCCCCATAATACGGTCTGATGTACATGAACGAAAATAGGTACACACCTGTATCATGCCGCAACTAAAAGAAAAGTCTCTTGGCGCCATGGCCGAAACCGAACAGGAAGTCGGCCATTTTGAACATTCTGAATTAATTGCGTAATTTTGGAGCAATATATGCCATTCCTTCGAGAGTTAATTCAGCCCGAACCGTATTGTGAACCCAGATGTGTTATACATCAAAATGTGCGTCTCCATCCTGCGACTACACGCATTACTTTTCTCTTTCAAAAGTGTTACCGTGGCGACGCTAGAAGCCAACAAGCGCACCCCCCCTTCATCTGATTGGTCCATATTTGATAGTTCCCCAAAAGGCACCAAATTTGGCATGCAAGCCAGGCCTGGCGATAAATTTGATATTTCATGGTTTGCATTAATGGGCGTGGCAAAATGGCTCAACAGCGCCCCCCGGAAAACTTTGTGCCTCAAGCCCCACAATACGGTTTGACGTACATGCACGAAAATCGCTACACACCTGTATCATGGCACAACTTAAAGAAAAGTCTCTTGGAGCCATGGCCGAAACCGAACAGGATGTCGGCCATTTTGAATAAATTGTGTCATTTTGGCGAAATTTATGCCATTCCTTCGGCAGTGAATTCAGCCCGAACCGTAACGTGCACCCAGGTGTGTTATACATCAAAATGTGCGTCTACATCCTGCGACTACACGCATTACTTTTCTCTTTCAAAAGTGTTACCGTGGCGACGCTAGACGCCAAAAGGCGCGCCCCCCCTTCATGTGATTGGTCCATATTTGATAGTTCTCCAAAAGTCACAAAATTTTGCATGCAAGCCAGACTTGGCGATAAATTTGATATTTCATGGTTTGCATTAATGGGCGTGGCCTAACGGCTCAACAGCGCCCCCTAGAATACTTTTATCTGCCATAACTTTTGAATGGTTTGACATAGGAAGTTGTGGGTGGTGTCATGGGACTCTGTAATGAGTCCTTAAGCTTCGTTGGCCTTAATTAGCCCCGCCCCTTCTTCTGATTGGTTGTCCCGATTTTCTGCTATAACATTGGAATGGTTTGACATAGAGAGTCCTGGGTGGTGTCATCAGATTCTTTATGGAGTCCTTGACCTTCACCAGAATTAGCCCCGCCCCTTCTTCTGATTGGTTGTCCCTTTTTTCTGCTATAACTTTTGAATGGTTTGACATAGGAAGTTGTGGGTGGTGTCATTTCTGATATGCTTAAGGGGGGCGGTGGCCGTGAGTGCGAGGGCCCGTTCATCGCTGCTTGCAGCTTTAATTATTATTATTATTATTATTCTCGCCGTAAATAAATTGCCTTTTTGGAGGCCTTAAAATGCTCGAAAACTCACCAAATTTTGCACACGCTTCCAGAGTCGCGTAAAATTACGTATTTTATGGGCGACAGGCATGGGTCCACAAGAATGGGCTCTATAGCGCCACCTATTTTATGTTTTTTGACGAGCCCCACAATATGGTTTGACTTACAGCAATGACCTTTATGTGAGTATTATATTAGACAAAGAGCTACAAAAAAGTATTTTGGACCCATGGTCTAAGTTACACAGGAAGTCCGGCATTTTGAACAGAAAATGTCATTTTTCATGAATTCTGATCATTTCTAGACCTCGTACTTTAACGAACTCCTCCTAGAGATTTTATCGAATTGGCTCACAACTTGGTTTGTACAATCTAGACACATGGCCGACGCTAAATTGCGAAGCTTTTAAGTTTCTGCCAGAGGGCTTGACCGTAGTGATCCGGCGAAGTTTGAGGTCATTTTTAAGCTTCGCCATCAAACATCAATTGGCTGTAATTCAGCAATACATGATTTGATGTGGTCGAAAACGTATGTGCATGATTGTAGGTTGAGCCTGAAGACATCTATGGTGGAATATTCAGGATCGGTTGTAGCGCCACCTGTTGGCACCAGGAATTGTCATGTCTTCTAGTTTGCATCTGTGCTCCAAACGAGATCAGTTTCTTGATCTCAAAGTTGGTGAGATAATAGGTAAGGCATTGACGATGAGTGACAGAGAAAACTGTAAGTTTGTGTCAAAGGGCGTCGCTGTCAGAGGTTGTCAAATTTCGGGATCTCGCCATGAACATAAAAGTTGTTGTAACTTAAACATAATTGGTCAGAATGAACCCAAATTCAATACATTTAATCGGGCTTCCATTCTGAACAAGTGGATATGACAATCTTGGATGAACTCCATAGCGCCACCTTTTGGTCAGGTATACATTTTTCATCAAATTATGTGCTTTAGTTGCTGTTTGGTTTATCCAATCTTAAAGCAATTGACACATTTGATTGGCAGTAGGTCCCTTGTTGACCGTGTCGCGTATCGTGGCCGTAATTTGAAAGGAATTGGCATTTTTATGTCACTCTGTATTTCTGGTAAAATATTAATAAAAAATCAGAGATTTTGTGTAAGGAAAATTAAATGACAGTTTCAGATAGCTTACAACAGGAGTAAAAAATCATACACTGTAACATATTGTTTTTGAAAAACTTGGTCACTCTAAAAATTAAAAAAATGAACTAATAACGTAAAAAGCTATGTCTTTGTCAATAAATGTCATAGACATATGGGACTTCATAAGTATATTGTTTACTGTATTTTGAAAATGTCCTGTGATTTTGATAAACCTAATCATTAGACGTGATTTTAAATGAATATTTATGTGTGATCAGACTGTGTCTCAGTCAGATCCAGCAGGACTGAGAAGCTGAGAAGACTGCTGCAGCAGCACTGGGAGGGGAGGGGAGGGGTTGAGCTCCCGCGGGGGGAAGGTGGGGGGATGAGTGCAGTTTGGAATGCGCGCGCAGCTCTTCGGGGGAGGGGGGGGTGGGGCGCGGCCGCCATCTTGGACCGGGCGCCGATCGATGCGGCCGCCATCTTGGACAGGGCATTATTTGCGTCTTAGTGCATCATTTCTACTGAGCAAGGTTTCTCCCGGACTACAATCATTCATAACTCTCAGACTCTTTACCCGATTTCCACACAGTTTGGTTTGTACAAACGGCAGAGATGTAGTTATGATACAGGATGCTGTCACACGTTAAAAATACGTACATTTATTCTGAAAGACTTTGTATTATGCTCTTTTACAAAGACATATGGTTTTTGTATAAATTGTATAAGGAAATAAGTTTGATTGTTTATTTGAATTTATTTTAAGAGGAGAGGGGTGTGTTGTTGTATTTATATATATATATATATATATATATATATATATATATATATATATATATATATATATATATATTTATTTATTTATTTATTTAGTTGAGAGTGAGAGTGACCTCATGCAAATATCTGAGATTAATTCCAATATCTGCTCAACAAACCACTTGCTCAGAAGTTGTTGTCTGTGTTTTGAAATATGTATACACTGTTGACATCCCACTTGCATTGGTTGTCGCTGTCTTGCCTGTCTCACTCACGCAACTTTTTTTTTTGTTTGAGTCATTTTTCTTTCTTTTCTATTATTATCATAGCCTGTAATTCCTGTATATAATCGAATTGAATCCATGTATTTTACAATTAGCTGTGATGTACAATAATTGTCATTAAAACCGATAATATTCCTATTTGTTTTAATTGAAATGAGAGAAAAACATTTAATTTTATTAAAATAGAAAAATAATATTTATAGCTTATAGGCTATAAAAATAATGTTCATTAAAGCAGTATATAAATACCATGTTATAGCTATCTGTTTCTGGTTATTTTCATATAAAAGTACGTTTTTCAATGTTTATAATTATTCACAAGTATGCAGTGTTATAACTACATCTCTGACGTTCATAACAAACTAAACTGTTAGAAAATCTTTAAAGGGGGACCTATTATGAAAAACACGTGTTTTCTTGTTTTAACATATTTAAAGTGGTCTCCCCTCAACCTGCTAACACAGAAAAGATGAAATCCCTATGAAAATCTGCAAGATCTGCTCGCCCCCACCCTTACAGAGTCCCCCAGTGTCACGTGGTTTCTGTGAGCCGTTAAGATTGGTGCATTTTCTTTACGTCACCAAAATGCACACCACCCCTCGGTCTCCTCCGCTGCTGAAACCACGCCCACCACCAGCTCTGCCGCTCGAGCTGCAGCCATTATTACAAGCAGGGGCTGTTTCCACAGCGAGGGAGAGTTAAAATGAGGTTTTGCCTCGACAAGGCGGTGCCGAGAGGGAGAGAGAAAAAAAAGGCGCTGGAGGAAGACACGGCCAAATGTCAAAAATTGGTTGATTTATTCAGCCCCATGAGACTCGGTCTCTGGTCATGAGACTCGGTATTGAGTCCTTGACCATAATTAGTGAAAATTAGCCCCGCCCCTTCTTCTGATTGGTTGTCCCTATTTCCTGCTATAACATTTGAATGTTTTGACATAGAGAGTCGTGGGTGGTGTCATGGGACTCGGTATTGAGTCTTTGACCTTTATTGGGCTGAATTAGCCCCGCCCCTTCTTCTGATTGGTTGTCCCTTTTTTCTGATATAACTTTTGAATGGTTTGACATAGGAAGTCGTGGGTGGTGTCATTTCTGATATGCTTATGGGGGACGGTGGCCGTGAGTGCGAGGGCCCGTTCATCGCTGCTTGCAGCTTTAATTATTTTAATATTGCTGATTATGGTTTACAGTTTAAGATTAAGATTCCCAGAATATTCTAATTTTTTGAGATAGGATATTTGAGTTTTCTTAAGCTGTAAACCATGATCAGCAATATTAAAATAATAAAAGGCTTGCAATATTTCAGTTGATTTGTAATGAATCCCGAATGAATGACGTTTTTGCATTACAGAAAATAAAGAACTTTATCACAATATTCACATTTTCTGAGACAGTCCTGTAGATGTTTAAACTTAAGAATTCATATAAATAAAGTAAAAACCCAAGTTAAATTTAAATAAACCCAAGGTGAGAAGTTGATGGTAAACTCTCCCAGGATGATTATGGATCATGGCAGCGGCGCGTTTGTTTCCTAACTATAACTCTGGTGATGATGATGATGATGATCACACGCAGCCAAGCCTGGATGGAAATGTGACATTCCAGTTATCTCGGTGTCTCTGAAGTGTTTTGTCCACCTGTCTCTTCCGACATCCACGTCCTGCAGCACAGAACATCCTGTAACACATGACGCTCCTCCTGTCTTTTATCAGCGCTTCAATTTCCTCCATTCCACCTCCCAGGGATCTCACACTACATACTGTATCATTATCAAGGGAGAGAAATAGTCAAAACCTCCTCCTTTTTGCTCTCCGTTTTTCTTGTGGCTTTTTTCTTCAACTAATCTGCATGTGAAGACTTTTCTGAATTTGAACTGGTTTTCACTGAGCTAATCTGCAACATCCATTTTACAACTTTCCCTTGATTTTGATTTGATTTTGAGTTTTTATTTCGATCCATTTGGATACAACATAATAAAACATAAAAATAGTCCAATATTTTAAATGCCACTGAAAAGGTATAGGCTGAAGCCAAGGATTATTATGCCTACCCTTTTATGAACCTCGACTCAGGAGCTTTTATACAAAACAAAACTAGTAATTTCATTCATTTCATTCATTCTTTATTTCATTCAAAAAAATAAAACAATTCAATACAAATACAAATGATCGTAAATTGTGAATGAAAAGGGAGCAGAAAGAAGAATAATCTTATCTGATCTGCCCCTTTTTCCAAGAAATAACTTCACAAATAATATAAATTTAAAAAAAAAACTAAAAAAAACTAAGTGAATAAAAAACTAAAATAAAATAAAATTACCGCCGTGTGTGGGTATGTCAATCAAACTTAACTATATTAACATATTTCATTATATTTCTTAACATACAGGCTTTAATTGTTCTTTTGAATGTAATGTTTGATTTGGATTCTTTGTTTTCTTTATTCAGATTGTTCCATAAACTGATTCCTTTCACAGAAACACAACGTTCCATCAATTTAGTCCTGAATCTTGTTTTTTTTTAAATCTCTGTTCCTTTTAAGTTATACTTGCTTTCTCTTTTTTCAAATCTTTTCTGAATGTTGATTGGTGAAGTTTTTTATGAGCTTTAAACATAATTTGCAGAATACTATAATCTACTAATTCATGAAATGTCAACAATTTTAACTGAAGGAATAATGGATTTGTTGGATCTCTATATATATTCTACTGAATATTCTTATGGCTCTTTTTAGATAATTTGGATTCAAACATTGAAAAAGAATGGATATATTGGACAAGTAACAGAGGTATCTAGACAAGAAGCAAAGACAAAAAAACAAAGACAAAAACAAAACAAAAAACATACTATGAATTGTAAAGGAGTGATAAATTAAGTGGTTTTTGGCTAGAGACTGTACAGCGTGGAGAGCAGAGGTTATGAGTAGGGTGTGTAAAAGAATTTAACATACCAAGTGGCTTACAGGGACCTGGTATGATGTGGTGCTGCTCCAGGTCCAGGTCCAGGTCCACCTGGTATGATATGACGGTGCTGCTTCACTAAACGGCCGCGGAGAGCACTCATGCAAACACTTGCTTCAAATTGCTACTTTCATGGTATTATTATAATATTATCATATCAATGTTTTATATTTATTTAATATTTTATCTTTGAACTTATTTTTGAATGTGGTTACAGTAGTGCATAGTTTTAGTTCATTTTCTATAGCTGGACCCCCTTTATTGATATACAGTTGCTCTTCGTATTGGTCCATACACCCATTTTCTTAAAGATACATGATACCCCTATAGAAGCGGTCGGCAACCCAAAATGTTGAAAGAGCCATATTGGACCAAAAACACAAAAAACTAATTTGTCTGGAGCCGCAAAAAATGAAAAGTCTTGTATAAACCTTAGAATGAAGACAACACGTGCTGCATGTTTCTATATTAGTTAGAACTGGGGGAAGATTTTTTTTTTTCATTATGCACTTTCATTCAAGCCGAAATGTTGAGAAAAAAGTCGAAATGTTGAGAAAAAAGTTGAGGAAATAGTCAACATTTCGAGAAAAAAGTCGAAATGTCGAGAAAAAATTTGAAATGTCGAGAAAAAAGTCAAAATTTTGAAAAAAAAAGTCGAAATGTCTAGATTAAAAAGGAAAGGAAAAGGAAAAAAAGAGAAAAAAATCAAAAAAGAAGAAAAAAAAACAAGAAAAAAGAAAAAAATAAGAAAAAAGGGAAAAAACGAGAAAAAAAGGAAAAAAGAAAAGAAAAAAAAAGGAAACATTTGTTTTTTTTGAAAAAGCTCCAGGGAGCCACTGGGGCGGCGCTAAAGAGCCGCATGCCGCGGGTTGCCGACCCCTGATCTAAGTGGATATTTGGACTCCCTAACTTCAAACAGCTCCTGCATGCAGGGTGGGAATATAGTATAGTGTGCCTTGTACATGATTAAAGCTGTATTAATGTCCACTAGGTCCTCCAATTTTAGGGTGTTTGTTTTAATAAAGAGTGGGTTGGTTGGAGCAAGGTAGTCTGCATGGTTTATGATTCGTATTGCTTTCTTTTGCAGCATGTAAAGTGGTTTTGTAGGTGTTCCCCCACAATTCCACACAATAAGTTAAGTATGGAAGTATGAGGGAGTAGTACAGTATGTAGAGTGTAGTTTCATTTTGCATAATATAGCAATTGATTTAGAGATTTTTGTTTATGTGTTATTGATGTGTAGTTTCCAGCTCAGTCTACTGTCTATGGCAGGAGTCGGCAACCCAAAATGTTGAAAGAGCCATATTGGACCAAAAACAAAAAAAACAAATATGTCTGGAGCCGCAAAAAAGTCTTGTATCAGCCTTAGAATGAAGGCAACACATGCTGCATGTATCTATATTAGTTATAACTGGGGGAAGATTCTTTTTTTCATTATGCCTGTCGAGAAAAAAGTGGAAATGTTGAGAAAAAATGGAAATGTCGAGAAAAAAGTCGAAATGTTGAGAAAAAATGTCGAAATGTTAAGAAAAAATGTCGAAATGTTGAGAAAAAAGTCAAAATTTCGAGAAAAAAGTCGAAATGTCGAGATTAAAAAGGAAAGGAAAAAGGAAGGGGAAAAGAGAAAAAAAGGGGGGGAAAAAAAAGGTAAAAAAAAGGTCAAACATTTTTGAAAAAGCTCCAGGAGCCACTAGGGCGGCGCTAAAGAGCCGCATGCGGCTCCAGAGCCGCGGGTTGAAAACCCCTGGTCTATGGTAATTCCCAGAAATGTATGTTTGTTTACTTGTTAAATCTCTACATCATTTATTGATAATTTGGGATGTGTATTTATTTTTTTGTTGGAAAAGATGAAAAGGGTTGCCGTGGATACAAAATCAGCTTCTAAAGTCATACTTACCCCAGAAAAAGGTTCAGTACCCCAGATGGTGAGGAGATGAATGTCTTGAGGTGTCATTGTTCACAAATTGCATAGAATTCTTTACTTATATTTATGTTTTGCTGGATGTGATTGGGATCTTTTCATACATGCAGTACTTGTACAATTTACAAGGCTGTTTGTGAGGAAAGTACTGTGACAAAAGCTACATATGCACGTGCTTTGTCCTTGTTTCACAGTTCATTACCCAACATTATCCAATAATATCCGTGTGAGTATTTACAGTGTATCTGGAATCCGAATCAATGTTATGTTAATTCAGCTTTTACTGGAGATAATAGGGCAAAACGTCAAATGCAACTGTTTGAGTGAGTTTAACTTTTATTCATTTGAGGTGTTTGTAAATATTCAGTGGGGAGTTTAAACCGGCTCTCACTCAGAGATTTCCTGGAAAATGTAAGAAAAAACAATAAAGAGACATGAGGGGGAGTAGTGCACGTAAAATGTAGTGCAGGGACCAGAAGAATATGGAGGCTCCGCCTGGATAGTGTTTAAGAGCTGCATGTGTGAAACATCTTGATGATGCATCGTTTATCTCCGGAGGTTTGACTGCACCAGTCGACGCCTCAGGCTCATTTCCTGACCCATATCTGAGTCACAGACATAGACGTTTGCAGACTCACTTTTACCACTTTGAAACACAAACACACAACTACATACCTAAGTTACCTGTTAAGAAAAGGAGAAAAAAAGCTTGTTGAAATATAATTTATGATGGTGTTGGTAACATTTTTCCTAAAATAAGAGTTATAATGTTATATAGCATCACATTGCCTGTGACAAACTCCAATAAGGTTTTTGATGCTAAAGAGGGTCAAGAGTTTGTTCTTTTTTGACGTCCTCTTTGATGGTTATCAGGGTATTTTCAAATTGACATGGACTCTTACAAAAGTACGACGGAGTATTAGGGCCAAACTAAGAAAAAAAAAAGGAAATTACGAAAATAAAGTCATAATAATATGAGAATAAAGTTGTAAAATTACGAGAATAAAGTCATAATGTTGCGAGAATAAAGTCGTAATATTACGGGAATAAAGTCGCAATATTACGAGAATAAAGTCGTAATATTAAATATATTATAAATATATAAATATAACTTCACAAGATGCTCAATATTCAACATTTTAACACACTCTTCCTGTTAGAGTTCTCATAAATTAACACTTTATTCTTGTAATATTACGACTTTATTCTCATAAATTATGACTTTATTCTCATAAATTATGACTTTATTCTAATAAATTATTACTTTATTCTCGTAATATGACGACTTTATTCTCGTAATATTACGACTTTATTCTATTACGACTTTATTCTCGCAACATTATGACTTTATTCTCGTAATTTTACGACTTTATTCTCATTATATTGTGACTTTATTCCCGTAATTTCCAATTATTTTTTTTTGTCTTAGTTTGGCCCTTATACTCTAATATAATATAATATATATATATATATATATATATATATATATATATATATATATATATATATATATATATATATATATATATATATATATATATATATATAATAGTTGATACTCCTTCACTCAAAATCCCTTTTTGGTCCTTGTGACTTGTGACGCAGTCATTGCTATCGTCATTGTTATTTCTAAAGTTATGGTTCTTGGTCTGAATTCCCTTAATGACCCATTTCCTTTTACGACTTCCACTTTATAATTATCATCAACAAATTATAACCCTTTTGACTAAAATGGCATACAGTACAAGACTTGTTTTGCCGACACTAGACCTTAAAGCAGCACAACGGAACTTTCAGCTTTGTTGAGTTTGGCGCCTCCTTTGGACAAAAATCGGTAGTGCTTTACCAGAAAGAACACTCCATTTCCCATGAGCACCAGCGCGTACTGCCGGAAAACCCCCTTCCCCGTCGCTGCCATGGATCTGGTCGCTGCATTTGTTTTGATGAGAGAAGGCGGGACAGACTTTCAAAACTACTTTTGTTTTCAGCGGTCGTTTGCAGGATGGATAGCGAAGAGGTAATGTATCTATTTTTGGTTAAACAATATAATATGACGATGTTGAAAAACACTAAGTTCAACTTGGTTTTCAGCGAGATAATGCGCCCTACAAACGCATACGCTCTGCACCTTTTTCCTGTCACGTTTTTTAGAGGGACTTCGTCATAAATTAGTAGTCCAACATACTTACTGACAAAATGAAAAAATACTTTATAACCTGTGAATAACTGAATGCCCATTCCTTATATTTTGCAGATCAGCCCTGCACAATTTTACAGTTCTCAGGAAAAATACTAGAAATGTTCTATACATTTTCTTTGCATTGCATTATTTCCTCTAGTGCTGTTATTCTATTCAATTGTATTATTATTTTATAAAGCTTCCTCATTGCGAATTACACATTTTTATGATCACTATTATTTTTCTGTCTGTTGTTGATATTGTCAGTAATTTTAGAATTACCAAAACCCAAGACGAATATGTGAAAACATTCTAATTTTGATTCTTATTGAACATAGAACTCTACATTTACATTTGTATCATAACAATTATGTCTCTTGTTTTATCAGGAATCTGCTGTTCGTGAGAACACCTTTACCTCTACCTCATCAGAGTTTGAACCCCCACAAAGACGGAACCAACACGCAGCATATATATCATATATATATGCATATATATACATATCGCCAGTTTGTGCTCTGGCAGCAGGATGTTTGGAAAATAAGACACCTTTCCAGACCCAATGGGACAGTACACTGACTGGTTTCAGGGCTCGCCGTCTTCTGTAGAATGGAACCTTTATGAGGATTACTGCAAATATTTTGATATTGTTTTTTTTTGTTCCATTTTTTCCTGTACAGTTGTTTTTGTGTGTTTAAAATAAAGACATTTGTGCAAAACAAGACAGACTTTTATTTACACACCTTTCAGAAAATAGAAAAATTCTTGAACTTTGTCATTTGCATAGTGACAGCAGTTATCCCATACATTATTATAAACAATAAGTAATCTGTATCACAGTAGCAGTAATGAACAACTGTATGACAGGATAAATTACTGTGAATAAAGTAAACAAGTGTAAATAGAGTAGTAGAAAAATAAACTAAAAATAATGAACTGATAATAAAAACTGAACTATGAAACAGTGTAAGAAGTTACTGTAAATAAATACAATGACTATAGTAGCAGTAGCATCTTGTGTCCATCCTTGTTTCGTGCTGGGAGAGTCCGCGTGCGATTCACTGCTGGAGTGTAGGAGAACCTTCCCTGATGATTCACTGCTGGAGTGTAGGAGAACCTTCCCTGCATGAGGATGTGATTCTGAAGTTTTCCAGATCTGATGTAGTCCTGCAGAGTGTGAGAATAAAGATACAAAAACATTATGTCTTTCTGATAATTACTGACCTATAAATCATTCAACATATTTTGTTGATCATAAGTTTGAATTTTTTTCTTTGTTGAAGTCACTGTAATTACGCAGACAGTAAAAGCAATTAATGTATAGCTATAGAAAAATTAGAGAAATGTATATATTTATACACTCACAAGATAAAACGACACATTATAAACACCATATAAGGTTTCTTTTACTACCGTTGTTATTATTTTAATATAATTCCAACAAAATAGATTTATTTTATATGCTTATATGGTTTTTATATTGTATTCCTTTTATCTGGAAGTGTATACTTTGCCTATATATTTAATTTTTATGGCTATATTTTACTATATCTACAAATGTGTTGCTTTTACCATCAGTGTATAGGTATCTGTATACAGACTTGAAGAGTCAAAAGGTTTACATAGATATTGACATTTGATACAGTAGCAACACTTACAGCAGCTGTAGTAGTTTCAGGATAAATAATAATAATAATGATGATGACTTGGATTTATATAGCGCCCTTCTAGGCACCCAGAGCGCTTTTTACAGAAATCATTCATTCATACACATCCTCACTGGTGGTGGTAAGCTACATTGTAGCCACAGCTGCCCTGGGGCAGACTGACAGAAGCGTGGCTGCCATATCGCGCCTAACGGCCCCTCCGACCACCACCAACATTTAGGATAATTGTTTTTGTAAAACACACTGACATAGGTGTTGACAAAAGTGCATACCTGGAGGTGATGAACGTCTTTACATCCTTCAACCATCTCGTCCAAGACGACGGCGCTACAAGGGCTTGTAGTGAGTGAACGCCGGGCCAATGTTTATTTTTGTTCGGGCATTTAGCTTGTTACTCTCCCGCTTTCTTTTTTTCGCCTCCTCCGCTCCGTTAAAACTTTTATTTTCTTCGTTTTTTTCGCTGCTTCGGCCATGATACCAGGTCCTCGTTTAGCTCAACACCAGCTTCTGCTGAGCTCAGCCTCTGCGCTCCAAGCCCCGCCCATTTTTGTCTCGACTACGAATCGGGAAGGAGGGGGAAGTGACGTATGTGCCGTAAAGCAGTCAAAGCCGTAAAATTTGTAGTTTTTTAGTGTGGCAGGGTTCCTACCATGCTCCTCAAAGTTACATTGTGCCAGTGAAAGCGATACAGACCCCTCAGACCATGACAGAGGTTCATTAAACCTGTTGGAAGTTGATGTACCATCACAATGACTCTGGAAATATTATATTAAGGTGGAAAAGTTACGTAGTGTCGCTTTAAATAAAAGGTAAAACATAGATTAATAAATAAAAGAAACAAGGAAGAAGGTTTTATTCTGAATCTGTCTGGAGTTTTTAGAGTCAGCGTTCCACTGACACTTATAACATCCATCTATTCATCCCTGAATCTTCTTATTCCCTTAAAACACAAGATCCAGATCAAAAATCAAAAAAGAAGTATAGGACAAAATAAAGCAGAACTTGATCAATTTGTGAAAAGCAATGGCAGGATCACAATGTGATAAAAGTGTTAGAGTTAGAAACCGTTGCGAATTTTGTGTACACGCCGGTGGTGTAAAGCCATGGTGGGACTCCGTAATATCATGCGGCGCTGCTGGCGGAGCTGCACATGAAACTGAATGTACGTGGCTTAATTATGAATCATTATAAATTCCACCATAGCCGGTCAACAATGTTTCATTCAAAGAGCGTGGTTATTGTTGTTGTACGTCTCTTTATTCTCTGTGGAACGGCTGGTCTTGTTGTTTACAGAAGATGCAGATCTAAAGGACATCACTACGTGGCTTTGCAATGCTTTGTTCACTTGTAAATGAGTTGTTTGGTGGTGACCTCATGTCAAAACCCAACCTGAATTTGACTAAAGAAAGAAAAAAAAGATGAAAGAAAGAAGAAGAGAGAAAGATGGACTATAATGGATAAATGCACAGAGGGATGCATAATAGAGGCAGTATGACGTACTATATATATATATATATATATATATATATATATATATATATATATTAGGGATGCCCCGATACCATTTTTTTCACACCAAGTACAAGTACGAGTATTTTAATTTGTGTACTCGCAGATACCGAGTACCGATCCGATACTTCTACCACAAAAATAACGAGGCTAAAAATGCAATGAAAAATGCAATGAATTGGAAGACAGGTTTTATTTGGAAGAGAAATTCAATTTTAAACAAAACTCGGCCAGCGGGACTTTCCTCCGCGCTGTCTCGTCGCAGGTACATCAACTGAGCATGTGCGGTGCTTCACCTGAAGCCGTCCGTGTGAAACAACATAGACAATCAAATAGAATTTAAAAAACAGGCTAGCTAGGCTAACCGGCGTGGTGCGTGGTGGTGGGAGGAGAGTGGTGCCCGTGAGTGAGACTGGCAGTGCCGTTTCAGGCAAGATAGTGACAATTAATGCAGCGGGATGTCAGCAGGGTGGACATATTTCAAAATAAGGGACAACGACAAAAGCAAGGCAGACTGCAGGCTGTCGGCACGGCTAACGAGGCTAACCGGCTAACCGGAATGTAACAATGGGATTGTTTATGTTGTACTGTGAGTTACGCAGGCCCGGATTAAGAGGGCAGGGGCCCCTGGGCAGAAATTCTTGGTGGTCCCCAACCTTTTCTGAACCGCGGACCGGTTTAATGTCTGACAATATTTTCACGGCCCAATCTAAAGGTGTAGCTGAAACTAAATAAAATGACAAGATTGGCACTAAAAACTGTGGTATTTTCGCTATAGCAATAATATTAATAATGAATAATAATAATAAAACATCATTTTCGAAAAAATAAAATGAAATAATGGAAATTGTAAATTACCTTTAATATGAGTATTTCTATAAATGTGTTGTTATGTTTGTTTTCTTATTAACGTTATTTAAACCAGGCTCTTATTTTATTTGTGATATTTAGTGCTTTTATTTTGAAGGCGCCTCGCCGAGACCTTGTAAACATCCAGCGCTTCGGACTATAACGGTAAAAGTTTAACAGCAGTAGAAAGTGTGTCTGAAAGACTAAACTAGTGTCGGGAATGCTAAAGTGGAGCCTACCTGACACAAAAAGCACCTGCTGATGAGGATTTGTGCAAACTTTATGCCGTATTTATGTCCAGCTTGAGTTTGGTCGCTCATGTATTATGTTAACGGTAGCTTTATTGCCGACCGAGCGAGCAGTCAGTGCTGCGTTTATAAGGACAGTGACGTCCGACTGCTAGCTGTTTGACCAATCAAAACATTCAATTTTGGTAAAAAGAAAATCAACACGATTTTTATTGGCTATACAGTCTATGGGTTTCTCCAATTCTAGCTGCTCCAATCCCTCAAAAAATAAAAAATAAAAAAAAGAGGCTCGGCCATGGGCCCCTAGATGCGCGTGGGCCCCTGGGCGCCCGCCCATAATGCCCATTGGGTAATCCGGGCTTGGAGTTACGTGGAGTGTTTAATAAAGTTCCCTGTGAGTAAGGGTAATACTCAACCGTCCAGTTTGTATAATTAAGGAAGATGGAATTTACTGAAACATGGAACAGCCACAGAGCTGCTGCTCAGCCAGGCTGCAGACTGACCCGGGGAGCCACGGGGCGGCTCAGCATCTCCCCCTAGCGGCGCTAACCAGTAACTACAACAACAATGAAGTATCGGTGCCTGGTATCGGAGAGTTTTTGCGAGTACGAGTATATGAGGGCAGTATTTGCCCCGATACCAGTATCGGTATCGGGGCATCCCTAACATATATATATATATATATATATATATATATATATATATATATATATATATATATATATATATATATATATATATATATATATATATATATATATATACCGTATTTTCTGGACTATAAGCTGCACCTCTATATAAGCCGCATCTGCTCTATTTTTATAAAAATAATTAAAAAAAAGATATACAAGCCTGCTCTATTTAAAAGAAATAAATATGCAAGCTGCAGATATTTCTGTTGTTAGATTCGATATTTACTACATGTACAGAAGGATTTTGAACTGTAAATGATGTACATGTTTGTACCTAAATAGATCCTTTCCTAACAGTGTCTTTTAACACGGCAGCAACTTTGCTGATTAAAACGGGACAGAACCAAGAGAAAATAACCGGTATTTATTTATGTATTTATCTGTTTGAAATCTGCTTCTACTTCTATCTGCTAGAGAAGAAGTAGCATATTCTTCTTTGCATTTATTTTGTCTTCCATTTGATTCTAATTCCGGTGCGGTGGAAGAAAAATCCACAGAATAGCCGCACCTTTGTATAAGCCGCACTGTTGAAAACCTATGAAAAAAGTAGCGGCTTATAGTCCAGAAAATGAGGTATATATATATATATATATATATATATATATATATATATATATATATATATATATATATATATGATAGAGAGAGGGAGAGACTTTAGTGACTGAATATGAATAAATACTTTTAGCTGACACTTAAGCATAAACCAAATAAGATAAGATAATCCTTTAATAGTCCCACAGAGGGGAAAAATAGAAGTTGCGTTACTTTACCTAAAGCATGTACATTAATCTGATAATTTGATACTGATACTGGTCTGCTTTGTTGGTCATTTCATGGCCCCTAATACCAAAACCAACACCGTCAGAATACCGTGCTGTAGAATCCCATACCGCTACATCCCTACTCTCCAGGAAATAACAGTGAAAATAGATGTCAGTATCACCATTAATTACCATTTACAGATAGCAGTGGTATCAGAAGTATAAAACTATACACTAGCTGTCAACTGGTTCAGACAAAATAGATGCTGGAAGAATAATCTAAACCCGACAGGCCAAGCTGCTTGATAATGATAAGTGGAACCCAGTTAGGCTGATCATCACATAAGAATAGAAAGTGACTGATCGCTAATGACGTAAAAGCGTTTTACTCTTTAACTCAAAGTCAAATAAATCCAATCTAATTTTGACTTGAGGAGAATCATTAACTCAGCTAACAGGGGAATAAAAGAATAATTACAAACCTCTCCGAGCCACACTGACAGAAGAATATCTGTATCCTGGTTGTTTAATTCAAAGTCACGCAGACACGCACAGATGCATCATGCATGCTTGATTTTATACACCTGTGGCAATGAGTCTGATTTAAACCCCCGAATGTAATATTTAAACAGGTTTGGCTGAATCCTTTTACCCACATTGAGTTATTTTGAGTTGAGCTGATTTATCTCAGTTTGCACAATGTTGACGCTCTTTTGGGAAAAAAAAGACCTTGCTGTGCATTGATAAATTGTATGTGTACCCAGGGGGCAAAACCCCATTTTTTGGGAAAACAGACATGAGCGTTGTAAAAGGTTTGACACAGAAATGATATCTAGGACCTTCAAGTTCACCAACCTGGGTGGACAACCCGGTCAACTAGCTGCTGGAAAGCTACAGGGGGCCAAAAACCTCTTTTGGGACATTTTCCAGGCGAAATTATGTATCTGCAAATATTTAGTACTACAATGGCATTTATAGTCATAGAACTATAAAATTTGGCAGAGAGTATGTTGACACATAGGGGAAGACAGGGAATAATATTCTGGGCCTTGCTGCAACTCTATTTTAAGATATCACTCTCAACATCCCAAAAAAGACAAAAAAAACGACTGCTCGCCTAACAAATTCTCATGAAAATCAATATTTTTCAGTACTTTATGGAGAATATCTATGCCTACCATGTATATAGAAAACTTCCTTAATTCATAAGCTTTCATTTGAGTCCAAGATGGCCTTTCTATCTCGAAAGCTTGCACTAGCTGTGGCCAAATGTCTGCTCTATATCCCAAATCGAGAATTGTACTGAAACTGAATTTCCAGTCAGTGTTCACGAGATGAGGTCAAGCGCTATTTCTTCTTCTATCATTTGAATAACATCCTATATTGATACTTAGATATTGATGATAATAAGAAACAAAATTCCTGTCAGCAAAACATTTATTTTCATTTAGTGTGCATTATACAAGTACATATTCTATCAAAATTACCACTCCAAACAGAGAACCCTCACGCGTTCATAAAAACTATATTTGCAGAACGCCTGTACAGGGACTTAAGCTGCTTTTATGATTTGGAGCTGAGAGCCATTTGCTGCAGACACGAAATGCAAAACATAAGGCATGACACTGCATGTGTGTGTGTGTGTGTGGGTGTATGGTAGGAATGGATGATATTTTACCGTTCACGATAAACCGTCAAAAAAATTCCCCACGGTAAGAATTTGTATCTCACGGTAAAAACGATAAATTCCCGTTGATGATGTTTTTGTGTAAAGCTGATTTATGTTCTGTGGTTACGTACGTGAAGGAAGGAAGGAAGGAAGGAAGGAAGGAAGGAAGGAAGGAAGGAAGGAAGGAAGGAAGGAAGGAAGGAAGGAAGGAAGGAAGGAAGGAAGGAAGGAAGGAAGGAAGGAAGGAAGGAAGGAAGGAAGGAGCCAGAAAGAAAGAAAGAAAGAAAGAAAGAAAGAAAGAAAGAAAGAAAGAAGAAAGAAAGAAGAAAGAAAGAAAGAAAGAAAGAAAGAAAGAAGAAAGAAAGAAAGAAAGAAAGACAGAAAGAAAGAAAGAAATGAGCTAGAAGAAGAAAGAAATGAGCCAGAAAGAAAGAAGAAAGAAAGAAATGAGCTAGAAAGAAAGAAAGAAAGAAAGAAAGAAAGAAAGAAAGAAGAAAGAAAGAAAGAAAGAAAGAAAGAAAGAAAGAAAGAAAGAAAGAAGAAGAAAGAAAGAAAGAAAGAAAGAAAGAAAGAAATGAGCCAGAAAGAAAGAAAGAAAGAAGAAAGAAAGAAAGAAAGAAAGAAAGAAGAAAGAAAGAAAGAAAGAAAGAAAGAAAGAAATGAGCCAGAAAGAAAGAAAGAAAGAAAGAAAGAAAGAAAGAAAGAAAAGAAAGAAAGAAAGAAAGAAAGAAAGAAAGAAAGAAAGAAAGAAAGAAAGAAAGAAAGAAAGAAAGAAAGAAAGAAAGAAAGAAAGAAAGAAAACAGGATAAATTCCCGTTGATTATGTTTTTGTGTAACAAACATGGCGGATCTGAGAGCGAGATAGATTTATAGTTACAAAGATGGAGTTGAATTGATATTTTTTTTATCGTCATTTTTATCGTTATCGGGATAAATGCCAGAAATTATCGTGATACATTTTTTAGTCCATACCGCCCATCCCTAGTGTATGGGTGTGCGTGAGTGTATGGGTGGGTTTGTGTGTGTGTGTGAGATGTTTTACTGCATGTTGCATGAAAGAGTGTGGCAACAGTGTGTGTCCAGATTTCAGGTCAGTTTCATGCACTTCCTTCATATATCTATGCCTTTGATATGCTGATATGTATGCATGTAGTGTACGTTTTTATAGGCTTGAGTGTGTGTGTGTGTGTGTGTGTGTGTGTGTGTGTGTGTGTGTGTGTGTGTGTGTGCGTGAGTGTGTAATGGTGTAACTACAGATTTATAGCCATTTCTATGTGCTCTCCAATGATGTGAGACTGGGCCATGAATCAGCTCACCTTGTAATGAATCTGGATGGCCTACGAGAGATGAAGAGGAAGGAGGGGGAGGAGGGAGATGATGAGCTGGAATAGGTTAAGAAAAAGAAAAGTGTAGCAGAAGAAATGAGAGAATGGTTGAAAAGAAAAGATGCAACAAAAAATTGAAAGAAAGATGAACGGTATGGAGGAACAGTGACCCCTAAGTTCTGAAAGCGTTTACCGTATCTGCGGACCACAAGGGGCACCGCATTGTAAAAGAGAAAGATATAGTTTATTGATTCCCAGGGGGAAATTCCAGTATCACAGCAGCATACAATATATAAGCAGTACTGGAGTTGAGGGGGGATGAGGGGGATGAGGGGGAATGGCATCCCCCCTGAAATAAAAACGGTCCAAATCATCCCCCCTGTAAAACTGCCATCCCCCCTTTCCATCCTTATGTCATTTCATCAATGAATGTGGTTTTACTGCTATTTCAACATTTAGAGTCTCACCAGAAAAATAACACCAGAAAAATAACTTATTTGACCATTTTTAACCTGTTTCAAGTAAATTTTCACTTGAAATAAGTAGAAAAATTGGCCAGTTGGACAAGATTTATCTTCTTATTACAAGCAAAAAAATCTTGTTCCACTGGCAGATTTTTCTACTTATTTCAAGTCAAAATACTTGAAACAGGTGAAAATTGTTGTTTTTTCCAGTGATGAGTCTTGTTTTAAGTGTAATAAGATTTTTTTACTAAAATTAGACATTTTACTAGAAATAAGACAAATATTCTTGTTAAGATTTTGAGTTTTTGCAGTGATCCATTTTACTATGAAGGACAGAGTCATATTGATAAGTTCAGAAAACTGTTTTTTATTGTTGTGTTTTGATGTATTTGATGTAAGCCCAGTGGATATTTAAAGCTTACAGAAGACTTTCAAAGTAGAAATTTCTTCCATGCGTGCGCAATATTTGTATTTTTTGCAGATTGCAATGTAACATATCCCCACAATTTTTTTTTGTGAACGGATTTATTTTCTGACACAATAGCAAAATAACTTTGTAAAATTAATTCACATAACTACGGAAGAGTATTAGGGCCATGCAGGAGAAAAAATAATATTTTAGAGAAGGAAACATTTTTTTCATTATGCACTTTGAGAAAAAAGTTGAAATGTCGAGAAAAAAGTCGAAAAGTCGGGATTAATGTTGAAGTACAATTTCAGAAAAAATTTGAAATTTTGAGAAAAAATTCGAAATGTCGAGAAAAAAAGTCAAATTTCAAGAATAATGTTTAAGTACAATTTCGAGAAAAAAGTCGAAGTGTTGAGAAAAAAAGTCAAAATTTCGTGAATAAAGTTGAAATGTTGAGAAAAAAGGAGAAATTTTGATTTTATTCACGACATTTCGAAATTACTCTTGAAATTGTATTTAAACATTATTCTCGACATTTCAACTTCTTTATCGAAATTGTACTTCAACATTATTCTCGACATTTCGACTTTATTTTCAACATTTCGACTTTTTTCTCAGCATTTCGACTTTTTATTTGAAATTGTATTTCAACATTAATCTCGACATTTCAACTTTATTTTCAACATTTCGACTTTTTTCTCAGCATTTCAACTTTTTATTTGAAATTGTATTTCAACATTAATCTCGACATTTCGACTTTTTTCTCGACATTTCGACTTTTTTCTCGAAGTGCACAATAAAATAAATCTTCCCCTCTCAAATATTTTTTCTCCTGCATGGCCCTAATACTCTTCCGTACATAACTTTACAGGCGAGTATTTGAGATGAAAAATGAAGAGTGAGTTCAAGGGTGGGTGGTATCTGAGAGTTTCTGGTGTCACATCAGGCACAACCCAATCAGAAACTGGTCTGTAGTCGTCTGTAACATGACCTGCTCTTTCGCTTCAATCACAACCCTCATCACAGACTTGGATTGATTCTTTATACCACCTCCGTGTTTTCATCTTCCTACACTGTCATTCCACAAAGATAATAGTCAAATACAAAGCAAGCAAACAAGTTATTATTGAACGAGCCACCAGCTTTCTTATTCTGTATAATTTCATATCGATCCAAGTTTGCTTTGGGTTATTCACGGTACAAATACTACAAATGGTCAATCAAAATAAAATTAAGTCTTAAATGAGAGCAGCAATAAGAGCAAGACTATAAAGATATATATATACTGGATGCAGTTAAAACCATAAACTTTTAAACAGACTAGGACACCCAGTTATGTTTTATTATGAAGAAAATATGAAAATAATAAATCTCTAGCTTATTAGCTTACAGACTCTCCCACCTGTTGTGATCGTGACAAGACTGACATGACGATAGTTAAACAATATAAAAACATTCGTCATTTCACAACAAATAAAAACATCCACTAAAGCAGGAGTTTTCCTTTAACCCTTGTACTGTCTTTGGGTCAAAATTACCTGATTCTCCTGTTCCTTCCTTCTCCCTCCCTTCCTTCTTTATCCATTCCTTCCTTCTTTCCTCTTTTCTTTCCTCTTTCTTTCCTTCCTTTCTTCTTTTCTCCCTTCCTTCCTTCTTTCCTTCCTTCTTTTCTCCCTTCCTTCTTTTCTCCCTTCCTTCCTTCTTCCTTCCTTCCTTCCTTCCTTCCTTCTTTCTTTCTTTCTTTCTTTCTTTCTTTTCTTTCTTTCTTTCTTTCTTTCTTTCTTTCTTTCTTTCTTTCTTTCTTTCTTTCTTTCTTTCTTTCTTTCTTTCTTTCTTTCTTTCTTCCTTTCGTCTTTCTCCCTTCTTTCGTTCCTTCCTTCCTTGCTTCCTTCTTTTCTTTCTTCCTTCCTTCTTTCCTTCTTTTCTTTCTTCCTTCCTTCTTTCCTTCTTTTCTTTCTTCCTTCCTTCCTTCCTTCTTTCCTTCCTTCCTTCCTTCCTTCCTTCTTCCTTCTTTTCTCCCTTCCTTCCTTCTTTCCTTCCTTCCTTCTTTACTTCCTTCTTTCCTTCTTTTCTCCCTTCCTTCCTTCTTTTCTTCTTCCTTCTTTTCTTTCTTCCTTCCTTCCTTCTTTTCTCCCTTCCTTCCTTCTTTTCTCCCTTGCTTCCTTCTTTTCTTTCTTCCTTCCTTCCTTCTTTCCTTCCTTCCTTCCTTCCTTCCTTCCTTCCTTCCTTCCTTCCTTCCTTCTTTTCTCCCTCCCTCCCTTCTTTCCTTACTTCCTTCCTTCCTTCTTTTCTTCTCCCTTCCTTCCTTCTTTTTTCCCTTCCTTCTTCTTTCCTCCTTCCTTCCTTCTTTTCTCCCTCCCTTCCTTCTTTTCTCC
>NC_084601.1:38225750-38308242 GCF_033807715.1 Cololabis saira
TCGTAATATTACGAGAATAAAGTCGTAAAATTACGAGAATAAAGTCGTAACATTACGAGAATAAAGTCGTAATATTATGAGAATAAAGTCATAATATTACGAGAATAAAGTCGTAACATTACGAGAATAAAGTCGTAATAGAATAAAGTCGTAATATTACGAGAATAACGTCGTAATATTACGAGAATAAAGTCGTAATATTACGAGAATAAAGTCGTAAAATTACGAGAATAAAGTCGTAACATTACGAGAATAAAGTCGTAATGTTACGAGAATAAAGTCGTAATGTTGCGAGAATAAAGTCGTAATATTATGAGAATATAATTTATGAGAACTCTAACAGGAAGAGCATCTTCTCCCTGTGTTAAAATGAGGAATATTGAGCATCTTGTGAAGTTATATTTATATATTTATAATATATTACGACTTTATTCTCGTAATATTATGACTTTATTCTCGTAATTTTACGACTTTATTCTCGTAATATTATGACTTTATTCTCGTAATTTTACGACTTTATTCTCATTACATTATGACTTTATTCTCGTAATTTCCTTTTTTTGTTTTTTGTTTGGCCCTAATACTCCGTCGTAAGCACACACCTTGTGCATATCCCAAACATTTTGTGTCTAAAGCTGGAAGGTGGGATTTTTGTATGCCATTCCAACTAATGCCAAACAAGATGATATGGTGTTGAAAATCATCCGTGGCAGCCAAGCTCTCTTTATTTTGCTGTATACCGGGATACTTAGATCTGGGGTCTATTGTGATAAACTGGTAGTGATGGCTTTCACATTTCGTGGAGATGACGAGTGAAGGAACTGTAACAAGAAAAATGAAGTCGGCGTCAGTCAACCCAGAACCCCCTCCGAGTCATTGTACAAAGCAGGAATATTGTCTGTTTTATAACAACCAAAAATACCTTGTGGAAGCAATGAAGACACGCCACAATCCAAAATAAACTTAAAACTTGGCCAGATGTCAAGTTGATGTCATAATCCTTGAGATTCGCAATGGAGAACATATTCGTTTGTGATGCTTAGCGTGGCTAAGGTGAGGAATTAGTTGCAGAATGTTTCTCATTGTGATGATTCTCCCTTCACTGTGTAAGAAATGTATTCAGTTTCACTTCCGCTCTCAATCAAACCTGCGCCAGAGGGCTGCATCTGTTTATAGTTTTGAAATCTTGGAAGAGTTTGAGATACTGTGTGCTTGCATATATTACATTTATTATGCAGTACAGTGTTCTGTGAAACGCAAGATCTGTGCTAACATTTCTTCTCTTGCATTCATTAAACAATTAATGAATTAATGAAATGTCTATCCACAGGGAGGACACTCAGACACTGTTACAAAATCTGGAGTGATGTTTTTAAAAGGATTACAAAGGAGAAGCATGTTGTCTACTTTAATTCACTCATTTGAGCTGAAATATGGGGAACAGTACATGTTTTTGTAGCATTTTTTTTTAATTTATGACCCTGAAATGCAGAAGAAAAAAAAACATAAGATTGTGAAGCTTCATCATCCAGTGCATGTGTGCTTTTCTTCAATATATGATTACATAAGGACGATTCTTTGAATGCTAATATCAGTAGATCCATTGAGGTTTGAGCATTTGTTCGGCTTAGTCAGCACATCAGGACATTTCCCTGGGGTAGCTGTTATAAAAGTCCACAGCCATGAGCTATAATTTAGGATAACCTGTTGAAAGTAGTGAAGGCGTCACGTTCTTGATGCTGCAAAAATCACAACTTTTTCTGGTAATTCCATAAGGGGAAGACACAATCTCTTCCTGAAGCAATTCGTATTCTGTTCAATCCTGAATTTTGCATCACTGGAAACGCTGAACAAGTGAACAAGAGGAGAAAAAGTCAGGATTGTGAGCAGTAAATTGGCATATTTGATCGATGGTGAAGACGCAGTTCTGTTTCTACTGTGTGATGGTCCCGCCGTTACGATGATGAGGCCTAGACCAAAACAAAGTAAAGCAGGAAATGTTATTTACAAGAGTACATGGATCTTGGAATGACTAAATTATTAAGCAGTTGGGATAATCCAGCTTCACTTATAAACCCTTTAAAAATGCAGTTCTGCACTGCTACAGCACCGCAGTGAAAGATGCCGTTATATGAATGAAGTATAATCCGTGTAAACTCAGGCTAGAGATGACGTTGGAAATGAAACACTCCAGAAATTCTGATTGTTTTTTCTGATCTCAGACAAACTGTTTGTCAGAAAGTAATTCTAAAAGTTTTTAGATATTAGAAATAGTACATTTTGGTTTTCTTAAAATTTTGTCTGTCAGTTCTAAATCAGAATCTTTTGAACAAGATCGGAGATTCATAAAAAAAAAAGGGGTAATTTATCACAGTTAATGCTATCCTTTTCACCTCACTGTGCCCTTTTAGACTTGCAGCATAAAGGAGTAATATACAATATTGTAGGTTGTAATATCCCAAAATAACTTAGAAACAGCAAGACAGTGAGAAGAAATAAGTGATGTGACATGTTCTAAAGTCATGTCACAGAAAAAATGATTTTGTATGTGGCTACTGAGATATATGCTGAGTTAGCATGCTAAATAACTGACTAACTTTATGCCACGTGCGGCGGTAGCGAGCAACATAGCGGCATCAGTACAACACGATGACACAACGATGTCACACCGTTTGTGGGCGTAATTGCATTTGTTGTCAGTCATGTAGATACCGCCACTAGTGACAATTTTAGGATATTTCTATAAAAGCAGCAAGGATGGGTGAAGCTCTCGGAAGAGAAGTTTTTGATGGTAGACTAAGGGCCAATCCCAATACACCCCTTACTTTCTACCACTAGCCCTAAAAATGAGTAGGGCACTTGTAATCTTCCCTAGGGATTGGGACACCACTTGCTACGTCACTGCGTGGTTTACGTTCGGGTACGTAAGCGACTGCGTAGTTACGTTTGCACATACGTCACACCATATCAGGAAGCCCAGAGATAAAAGCTGTTTTAATTTCAGCTGTAGCGCTGTTAATATGCCACTTTATTAAGTTGTAATATTTTTTCAGGCGTAAAAGTAACCGTTAAGATCCCCAACCTGGGCTCAGTTTATCCAAATAACGCCTGTTAAGAAATTTGATCCAATGTTTTCGTGGGGATGAGAAGAGCCGCCGGCGATTTATGGTTCCGCGTTAAATCAACGTAGAGTCTACGGCGTAGTACGGTGCGCGTCGCCGCGTAACCAACGCCGTAGGTTCTGCGTTGGTGTGACGTGGAACCATAAATCAGCCTTTATTCTGGCGAGATTTTTGCAACAACAGGCAAGCGAGTGATTATATACATTCACTGAGTGAATATTATGAAAGTAAAATATATATTTCTCGCTAGAAATGTAATCAAAATCCATTTTTATGCAGAAACTAACTCAAAATATTGATTTTATTCACTAAATAATAAGAAATGTCCACCATGTTTTGTTTTTTTTATTCAGTCTGAAAATGATGACTTAAAGCATTCTGGGAAATTTTTCTGGCCCTCGGTCGCAAAGTCAGCATCTGAAATCCCTCGCTGTGAAGGGCTAGATTGATAACCACTAACCCTCGTTTAGGCAACTACCCCTAGATGAAAAGAGGAATTGGGACACCACTTAAGTCGAGATGCATTAAGGCAATTCTAAATGTCTCAAACTCGATTATGTCCCGCCTGACTCCAGTAGATTTGATGCAGCACTGATTTGACTTGTTTACGAGGTGCAACCACAAAAAGAAGCACAACTGAGAAAAGACTGTTCTGACATGGAAATAGTTTTAGAAATGATGGCGAGAAAGGATAAGTGTAACTGAGAAAAATGATTGCACACTTGATTAGAGATTTAGATTACTTGGTTAAAAATTCTACAGTATGTTTTGATTCTCAGATTTTGGGTTAATTCGCAATACTTTTGGTGTTAAATTGACAGGGATGGGCCGTGCCTTCTCTTGGTCCTTACACAGGAGTAGACCGGCTCATGTTGCGCTGCTATGTTGCCCCCATTTGGATTGATTGGTACATTTTTGGCTACACAGTAAATATTGCTCGTTTAAGGCATCAGTTCTTCTTTAACATGAGCTCTATGCTAGCAGATCATTTCACTTCTAAATGTAGTATACATTCATGACCAAATAGAAAATGAGAATCTGACTTCACATATTCACTGCTACCATTTTTGATTGGTTTCAGTTGGAAGAAACGTTCATAGTTACTATCGTGTGAGTTTGGTGAGAAGTTTGATTTTGTTGATTTCGTTTCATGGTTTTTGGACGCCAATGATGTCCGAGGAAATGGCAGATCACATACACAAAATGACAATAGGATATGTTTTTTTGTTTCCGACATGGAAAGACATGAAGGAAAATGTTTGTTTGTTTGGTTACTAGCAGCTGTAACTTACCATGTACTTCTTAAAGAGCGCTGGATAGCGGCCAATAACGTCATTGTTGTAAATGAAAATAGCTGAGAAGTTTTCCTGTGAAAGTAACATTGTATTTACATCTAAAGCTTCCATCACCTAACACCCTAACCACATTATGACTTAGTAGGCTAAACTATTTTCATTACTCCAAATAAGCATTACAACAGGGAAGAATGTGAGAGCAGTGCACCCTTACCTTTGCAAGTAGACTATTACTTAGCCTTTGCAGTTTACAGGATTGTGGATCCACAAATCTTGCACCCAGCAACAGCTGAACTGTTCATAAACATCCAATGACTTGCTTCTTCTAAAGTGTTGTGTTGGCGCTGATACCAGAAAACCAGATAATTAAAGATGTCACAGTATATAGTCCCCCTGCAGCTGGAAGCTTGTATGCATCAATAGTATTGATATCAAACAGTATCTCAAAATTCCACAGTCTGGCGCTGGTATGTAGCGTCTGCTGCTTAAATCCCTTTCCTTTTATTTTCTCCTGCCCAAGAAATTAGTTTTGTAAAAAACAAGAACAAGATGCATGCAGACACCGCTGTCATGTATTTGTAGTTTTGATTCCATTCAGCTAGTGTAACATTAACTCTTCATTCTCTAGTATTAACCCTTGTGCTGTCTTCAGGTCAAGGACGGAGGAAAGAAGGAAGGGAGGGAGGAAGGGAGGAAGGAAGGAAGGAAGGAAGGAAAGAAGGAAGGAAGGAAGGAAGGAAGTAAGGAAGGAAGGAAGGAAGGAAGGAAGGAAGGAAGGAAGGAAGGAAGGAAGGAAGGAAGGAAGGAAGGAAGGAAGGAAGGAAGGAAGGAAGGAAGGAAGGAAGGAAGGAAGGAAGGAAGGAAGGAAGGAAGGAAGGGAGGAAAAAAGAGTGAAGGAAGGAAGGAAGGAAGGAAGGAAGGAAGGAAGGAAGGAAGAAAAGAAGGGAGGGAGGAAGGAAGGAAGGGAGGAAGGAAGGAAGGAAGGAAGGGAAGGATGGAGGAAGGAAGGAAGGAAGGAAGGAAGGAAGGAAGGAAGGAAGGAAGGAAGGAAGGAAGGAAGGAAGGAAGGAAGGGAGTACAAAAGAGGAAAGGAAGGAAGGAAGGAAGGAAGGAAGGAAGGAAGGAAGGAAGGAAGAAAAGAAGGGAGGGAGGAAGGAAGGGAGGAAGGAAGGAAGGAAGGGAAGGATGGAGGAAGGAAGGAAGGAAGGAAGGAAGGAAGGAAGGAAGGAAGGAAGGAAGAAAAGAAGGGAGGGAGGGAGGGAGGGAGGAAGGAAGGAAGGAAGGAAGGAAGGAAGGAAGGAAGGAAGGAAGGAAGGAAGGAAGGAAGGAAGGAAGGAAGGAAGGGAGTACAAAAGAGGAAAGGAAGGAAGGAAGGAAGGAAGGAAGGAAGGAAGGAAGGAAGGAAGAAAAGAAGGGAGGGAGGAAGGAAGGGAGGAAGGAAGGAAGGAAGGGAAGGATGGAGGAAGGAAGGAAGGAAGGAAGGAAGGAAGGAAGGAAGGAAGGAAGGAAGAAAAGAAGGGAGGGAGGGAGGGAGGGAGGAAGGAAGGAAGGAAGGAAGGAAGGAAGGAAGGAAGGAAGGAAGGAAGGAAGGAAGGAAGGAAGGAAGGAAGGAAGGAAGGAAGGAAGGAAGGAAGGAAGGAAGGAAGGGAGGGAGGAAGGGAGGGAGGGATGGAGGAAGGAAGGAAGGAAGGAAGGAAGGAAGGAAGGAAGGAAGAAAGGAAGGAAGGAAGGGTGGAAGGAAGGAAGGAAGGAAAGAAGGAAGGAAGGGAGTACAAAAGAGGAAAGGAAGGAAGGAAGGAAGGAAGGAAGGAAGGAAGGAAGGAAGGAAGGAAGAAAAGAAGGGAGGGAGGAAGGAAGGGAGGAAGGAAGGAAGGAAGGGAAGGATGGAGGAAGGAAGGAAGGAAGGAAGGAAGGAAGGGAGGAAGGAAGGGAGGGATGGAGGAAGGAAGGAAGGAAGGAAGGAAGGAAGGAAGGAAGGAAGAAAGGAAGGAAGGGTGGAAGGAAGGAAGGAAGGAAAGAAGGAAGGGAGGGAGGGAGGAAGGAAGGAAGGAAGGAAGGAAGGAAGGAAGGGAGGAAGGAAGGAAGGAAGGGAGGAAGGAAGGGAGGGATGGAGGAAGGAAGGAAGGAAGGAAGGAAGGAAGGAAGGAAGGGAGGAAGGAAGGGAGGGATGGAGGAAGGAAGGGAGGAAGGAAGGGAGGGATGGAGGAAGGAAGGAAGGAAGGAAGGAAGGAAGGAAGGAAGAAAGGAAGGAAGGAAGGGTGGAAGGAAGGAAGGAAGGAAAGAAGGAAGGAAGGAAGGAAGGAAGGAAGGAAGGAAGGAAGGAAGGAAGGAAGGAAGGAAGGAAGGAAGGAAGGAAGGAAGGAAAAAAGAGGGAAGGAAGGAAGGAAGGAAGGAAGGAAGGAAGGAAGGAAGGAAGGAAGGAAGGAAGGAAGGAAGGGAAGGATGGAGGACGGAAGGAAGGAAGGAAGGAAGGGAGGAAAAAAGAGGGAAGGAAGGAAGGAAGGGAGTACAAAAGAGGAAAGGAAGGAAGGAAGGAAGGAAGGAAGGAAGGAAGGAAGGAAGGAAGGAAGGAAGGAAGGAAGGAAGGAAGGAAGGGAGGGAGGGAGGGAGGGAGGGAGGGAGGGAGGGAGGAAGGAAGGAAGGAAGGAAGGAAGGAAGGAAGGAAGGAAGGAAGGAAGGAAGGAAGGAAGGAAGGAAGGAAGGAAAAAAGAGGGAAGGAAGGAAGGAAGGAAGGAAGGAAGGAAGGAAGGGAAGGATGGAGGACGGAAGGAAGGAAGGAAGGAAGGGAGGAAAAAAGAGGGAAGGAAGGAAGGAAGGGAGTACAAAAGAGGAAAGGAAGGAAGGAAGGAAGGAAGGAAGGAAGGAAGGAAGGAAGGAAGGAAGGGAGGGAGGGAGGGAGGGAGGGAGGGAGGGAGGAAGGAAGGAAGGAAGGAAGGAAGGAAGGAAGGAAGGAAGGAAGGAAGGAAGGAAGGAAGGAAGGAAGGAAGGAAGGAAGGAAGGAAGGAAGGAAGGAAGGAAGGAAGGAAGGAAGGAAGGAAGGAGGACAGGAGAATTGGGTCATTTTGACCCAAAGACAGTACAAGGGTTAATGGAATTAGTAACTTAACATTATCATGAAAAAGAAAATAAACATTCTGTCACTTGTAAGCATAATTACATGATAAAAATGTATATAAGCTGGTCCTTACCAGATGGTCCAAATCCAACTGTAGATTTTATTTACTCTTTGGTAGGAATTAGGAAACACCAGAGTCACCGCCGGACAGGGTTAACATGAGGCTTCAAGTGTGCACGAAAAAAACCTCTCTCCATATAGTAGTGATTGAAAAATGACTTCAAAACCAATCCCCTACTCCTTTGGTTTCATGTTCTATCATTCTTTTCTAGTTTTATTAGAAGATACCATTTTCATCTCAATCATGATTCACAGTTTCATTGTGAAAACACTTTTTCATGGATATTTTTGCTGAAATGCAAAAAACAGACGTATATGAACAAATGAGGTGACTCTTGAGAGCTGGTCGAGGCAGAAAATCTCAAGCATCCTTTTACTCTTCACTTTTGCTCGTCTGATTAAGAAAGGTAATAGTCTCTAACAGACTTTCTGACATCTCCTGCCCAACAAGCTTACGACAGTTCGTATAATTCCACATTCTCTTCAGCTTCCGTCTTTAACCCCCGGGTCTAAGTATTGGGGTTGAGTTGTTCATCACCCCCAATATCTCCACATATGCCTCATTGATTAGACTGGAGTCTTTTAAAACCAAACCGTGTTGTATAATTAATAAAACTTTGTAAGCCTTCATTGTATGACTTGACCAGGATAACATTTTATTTCAGAGTATAGGATCATACTCTGAAATAAAATAGAAGTCAGATAAACTGTCAAGGTTTGACATTCCCCCCAGCTTTCAGTTTCTGTTTTGCCCCGCCTGTGTCCCATCTGTCCTGATTGTCTGCACCTGTGTCTCGTTGTGTCTCGTTATCCCCTGTGTATATCTAGTCTTGTCATTCCCTTGTCCCCTGTCGGACCGTACTGTTTGCTCCCTGCCACGTTTTGCTCCTCAAGTTTTTTGATCCCTTTTTAGTTAGTTGGTTAGTTAGTTTAGTTTTAGACTTTTTAGTCTGCACATACTGTATTTCTCTCTTATCATGCCATACATGTCATATTGTGTGGAGGTTTGGGGGAATACGTATAGAACTTATATAGACCCTATAGTTAAACTCCAGAAAAGAGCTGTAAGAATAATAAATAAAGTTTCTTATCGTGACACTACTAATAAATTATTTGTAGAGTCATGCATATTAAAATTCATAGATATTGTATATTTAAAAACATTAGAAATTTTGTTTCGAGTTAAGAATAATAGCCTTCCTGCTTGTTTTCAGCATTTCTTTAAATTAAGAGAAACAAATTATAATTTAAGAAGGCTGTGGGTCTTTGAAAGATGTCGTGTGAGGACTAATGCTAAATATAGATGCGTTTCATTTTTGGGAGTCAAATTATGGAATCAACTTAGTGATGAAGTGAAACTGTGTAAATCTCTGTTGAATTTAAAAAAAAAATTTGAAAAGTAAAATAATTAAGGATTACAATGCTAAATGATTGGAGTATAATTTGGTTAAGCAGAACAATTTAAAGGGAAATTTCTCTTTTTGTTTCTTTTCATATTGCAGATAATCTGGGTTTTCTGTTGGAAAGTACAGGGTAGGCAAATATAAGCTTTGGCTTCAGCCTATTCCTTTTTCGGTTACAGAGTTTATTATTATTTTTTGCGTGAAACTGATGAGTGTAAACTTGTATGAAAGTGTTTTGTCATTTACACACACACACACAGTTTGAATTGCAAATAATGTAATGTAACCGAAATAAACAATTCATTCATTCATTCATTCATTCATAGTTTGTCTTGATCCTGCCCAGCAGTGCCTTGTTTTTTGCCTTTTTTTTAAATAAATCCTGTTTTTTGCCGACTCCTGCCTCCCGCCTCCTGCTCTCCCTGCGTTTGGGTCCACACCTTACCCCCAGACGTGACATAAACTTGAATTTTCTCAAACAGGACCAGCGGGAAAAATAAAAAATACAATCACTAAACCAAAGTGTAGACCCCCGTTTAGGGAATTAGGGAACAATAAAAGTCAATAATTGATTAAATCTGTCCCTCAGGTAACATTCCTGATCAGGATAGTAGGTCTTCTAAATATCTTTATTTTCCACGACTGACGATTTTTATAGATGAATGATTGATATTAGGTCTTGTAAAATGACATGGTTGAACATATGGACTTTTATTTGTTTGATTATCATTCACTTTAATGCAGTAATGTAGAAAACCTACAGCCGTGCTGATTGTTGATATGGGTGTAGTAAAGCACATTTTACAATACAATAATATAAATTAACCCACAACTTCTACTGCAATGAACCGCTCATTTGAATGAGTACGTAATGTATTGTTGGAAATGTGCTGCTGCATAATCATCATTGCAGTCTAATCAAATAATAATGGGAACTGTAGGAAGAGAATGATCGTTTCCTGGGGAGCAGGATTTCTGTGCCAAATGCAGAGCCAAAGGGGGGCTGTGTGGGGAATCTGTTGTACTTTTTACTGTCTGTATTATCATTTTCTTTTATCTGGGAGTTTGACGAAATGGCCCAAGTCTAAATGGTCCAACTGAGCTGAAATTGTGCATAAATTGCCTCTCAGGCCAGGAAACATTAAGTTAAGTACAATGCTTCTCATTGCAATCCCATTGTTGAGATTTAGAGGCCCCGTTTAGACTTCTTCACGTTCTTTTTAATAAAATCTCATTTGCAAATAACACAAATTAATACAAATGAATTCACTGAAATATTACATGTGTCATTTTGTCTGTTCATGTTCTTCTTTGTTTTTAATCCTTACTGTATTTCCAAACTGTCCCACTGCAGCTGAATTTGTCAACCTCTTTTTCTTTCTTCTTCCTCCCTTCCCATCTTCTGTTTCTGTACTAGTGGTCTAAACCGTTCCACACGCTTGCAAACTGATCACTCGGACACAATCTGAAAGCACAAACTGTTAAAAAAGAAAAGAAAGAAAGAAAGAAAGTAATCCACTCCGTGGAGCTTTTGCTCTCTGTGGAAATGCATGTATAGCTGAAAACCTTACACCTATGGGACAGTTTTTTGTTGTTTTTTTAAAATCATAACAAAAATACTCAAATAAAAGTGATCTTTAATACTTTTATATTCTCTCTTATATTCTCAGTGAACAAACACTGTTTGGATACATGAACCGGCTGATATCTGCACATCATCACGAATTTCTTATGATACATTTCAGAAGGAAGTCATTTCAACAATTTTAAGAGGATGTGCAGCTTCTGCCTAAAAGAAGTAATTTACAAACATATGTAGTGTCACAGCAGGAACATAAAATACAAGGATGAATTGTTGCAGTCGCTTGTTTGATTCACGTGTGTAATTTAAAAAAAGTGTTCCACAAAGAGAAATCAATCAATTGTCAGACAAAAGGCAACCATTGAACGTAAATGCATATTTGAAAGTCATCTTATAGACTACGTTTACATGCAGTCACAATTCGGGTTATTGCTAATATTCCGGTTACTGAAACATTGGGAATATTCCTTTTACATGGTGATTAATCATTTAGGACAGTGGTTCTCAAATGGGGGTACGCGTACCCCAGGGGGTACGTGAGATTTTAAACTATACATATATTTAAAAAGTACCATCCATGCAAAAATAAATATTTCATAAATAATTGAGGAAAATATAAGTCTAAATTCATAAAATGAATTTTATCTTCAGGAGTAGGCTATTCAACTTATTATCCTAAAACCGCAGAGTATCCCCCACATCAGGATGGTTCCACCTAACCTGTCAATCACCTGGCTTCACCTGTCAATCACTTGGACCAACGATGGAGTCGTGGTTGAAGCGTAGCAGCAATATTTTTATGTTTAATAAATCAGTTACTGATGGCACAGTGCTCTGTTTTAGGTCTTTTTTTTTTACAACCAAAAGTGCTTTGCGCTGGTTAGGGGGTACTTGGCTGAAAAAATATTTCACAGGGGGTACATCACTGAAAAAAGATTGAGGACCACTGGTGTAGGATATCTGGATCAAACCAGCGACGCATGGAGAACATGATGACGCAATTCCCGTCATTTCCGCTTCTTCTTCCTGTATCCAAATTCAAAACAAATGCTGCTTCGCGCAACTTTTCGCTCACGTTCTTGTAAATCTGGCTATCCCGGTACTTTCTACCGTCTACAAATGCAGAAATGTTCATATCCTTCATTACATTTATGAAGTGATTAGTCTCCTCCTCACTCCAAAAGTGTGGCGTGGTCTTGCGTTTCTCCGTGTTTAGAAGAACTTCCTGGACTCAAAAGACCAGGATTCCTTGTGAACAGAGCATGTGCAGAAAACAAATTCATGTTCCGTTTGATGGGGATATTCTGTTTGGCGTTTACATGACTGAATATTCGGGTTTTAAAAGGAGTAACCAGGGGTAATATTCGGGTTTTAAAAACCCGAATATGAGAAATTCGGGTTATTCAAAGTGGTTATTGGTGTTTACATGGCCGTGCAAAACCGGGTTATTTCCAATATTCGGGTTTTAAAAGGGTTATTGATGCATGGAAGCACAATGATTGATAGGAGCCAAATGCTGACAGTGTTTCATGAGCTTTTCCTCTCCGTTTCCCCTCTAGGGTCTCTTCAATTCATCAGGTGAAGCACTGTGAGCCGCCGACCCGACCTCCCACCCCCACCCCATCACCACCGCCTTCCCTCCCCCCCAAGGGACGCCCCCCCACTGCCCCCCCAACCCCAACCTCGCCTCCCCTGCCAACCCCTATCAGCCAACCTCCACTGGCCCTCCTTTTACCCCATGGTGGCCCCAAGGCCCACCCTCTCACTGCTGTTGGCTGTCCTGGCCTGCTCGGGGCCCGTGCGCCCCTCGCCCCCCCTGCTGCTCCGGCCCCGGGAGAGAGAGAGGGACTCGGGTGGCGTCAACATAGCCGTGGTCCACTCTGGCTCCTCCCTGCTCCCGGAGACGGCGGCGGCGGGAGGCGCGGGGGTCGGCGAGCCGGGTCTGGGAAATGGTCCAGGAGGAGGAGGGGGAAGGGGAGTGACGGACACGGCTTCACTGGCAGGGGTGGCTTCCATGGCCTCTTCATCCTCCTCCTCATCATCATCATACATGTCACTGGCAGCGCTTGTGGGGGAGACGGTGATGACGCCGTCGGGTCAGGCCAACGTCATCTACCTGGCCGTGAACGAGAGCAGTCCGGGCACCTTGCTCCTGCAGCTGTGTGAGCTGCTGGCCACGACACCGCTGCAGGTAAACAAACGCTCTGCTATTACCTCATTACTCTCTCCATAAACCTGCATGTGCTCGTTGTGCTGACACCGAACATGTGGGTAACAGAGTTAATGAGGAACCTGTTCCTCCGTGAGACTCTTTTTCATTCACCATATGAAATAACTCGGAAATCCTGGTGTGTTTTATCCACTCAGAGGAAACATCCCTCACTCTTTACAGTTCAGTGTACATGGGCCTGTGATGCTCTAAATGGTGCTCAGCGGTTTGGTGTTTCTGCATGTGTATCCGCAGCGCCCACTAACCCTGTGGTGCAGTGTTTTAAAATGACTCTTCACAGACTAAATCCACCGTGTCTAACTGGAGCACAAACATGGTCATGCAGTCCCGTAACTATACAGTCCCGTGACTACACAGTCCCGTAACTATACAGTCCCGTGACTACACAGTCCCGTGACTACACAGTCCCGTAACTATACAGTCCCGTGACTACACAGTCCCGTAACTATACAGTCCCGTAACTATACAGTCCCGTAACTATACAGTCCCGTGACCACACAGTCCCGTGACTATACAGTCCCGTAACTATACAGTCCCGTAACTACACAGTCCCGTAACTATACAGTCCCGTAACTACACAGTCCCGTAACTATACAGTCCCGTGACTATACAGTCCCGTGACTACACAGTCCCGTGACTACACAGTCCCGTAACTACACAGTCCCGTAACTATACAGTCCCGTGACCACACAGTCCCGTGACTATACAGTCCCGTAACTATACAGTCCCGTGACTATGCAGTCCCGGGAATGAGAGGAAAAGAATGAGTGGGTACAGATAATGGATGGATGAATATATTCACAAACCTTTTTGGTGATATTTCATGATTTGAATGATTAAATACTGTCTAAATATTGTCTCTGTACGTTTAAAGAAAAACTCCCCAGGGTGGCTTTAATGGGTTTCAGAATGATGTATCACATGTCAAGGGTATGATAATGATTTTTATTGTCAGTGCACGTTTCTGTATTGTATTGTGTTAAGGTTTAATGATTGCAATTATTAGATTTAATGAGGATTCATTACATTTAAATGACCAATTACAATAATTACAGTGCACACTTTTAATGGTCGTTCCTCAGAGATATTTATAGTGTTGCTTTACGAACGTAAAATATATCTATGAAGATTCTCTGTTGTTTGTGTAATGGTAAAAACTTCTTAGAGGGCAGCCATGTTTCTTTCAAAACACCTCTTATACGCACGGCTTTCACCGTAGCTAACATGGAGTCCCAGCTATCGAGCTCTTGTGGGATTATTAGCACCTTGAAAATCCTTGTCTCACGTGTTATCCTTACTCAGCCACCCCTTCATCATGGGGTAACATAAATTAAGGTCCACATGGTTTAAAAGCCGCCTGCAAAGGGTTGTCAGAGCTAAATTGCATAAAGCAGATAGGTGGTGCCGTAGGGCTGATTTATAGTGGCACATTTATATCCATTTGCATAGCTCTGGTGGCATGCCGAGTGAGGGATATGGAAATTCTTTCAACACTGTTCTTCAAAAAGCCAAGAGTGCATTGCCCCTCAGCGATGATGCTGTGTGTAGGTGGGCAGAATGCTGATGGTTGGTTACAAGTTAGTACGTACAGAAAGGGGAACAACTGCACCATAGTAAGAGGTATAAATATGAAAACAGCAACACAGCACAATAGCACAGATGAGAATCTGGTCATACTGCTTTTTTTATGACAAATCTCTTTTTTTTTTGCTACAGAACAAAGGCAGTGGACCAGTATCAGCTTCACCTGAAGGAAAATCATATATAATGAAGATATTCAGTCCAAATTCTGCTACTTTATTTTCCAGTTAAATGCAAATATTATTATTTAAGAGGTTAAAGATGGACAAGTTTGTTTTTGCAGGTTGTCCAGTTCCGAGAGTCGATCCATACATCTTTGGACTTCTTACATGAGTAAAAAAAGGTTTTCAACCGTTTCAATGTCTGAATTGCCAACATATTGATTCAGAAGGTTTGGGGTTTACTTTCGAAAAGGTTAAGAGAAACAACATTCCTTTGAATTGAGATAGAAAATACTGTTTGTATAGGTGTGTCTTTAAGAAACTGAAATCTTTCAGTTTTTACTGATGTATCTACGACAGTATAAGAAGAATACATTAAAGCTTCTTTAAATCATTGCTAAAGGAAAAGATTCCATGATCTTGGCAAATTTGACTTCTGAATACACCAAATTATATTTATAGATACAATTACGATCTGTCAAAGGATTCTTAGCTTGATTTATGCTTCTGCGTAGCAGCGATGCAATGTATGTAGGGGTACTGGCAGCCCCTGCAGTTACTGGTGTTTATACTTCAGCGTTATTGGTTGCGTTGCTCTTTCATTACACTACTGTACCAACCACTAGGTGGTAGTGTATGTTCTTTTCTGCAGCATGATGTTTAAGGATAAGGAAATAATAATGGTTAGCCATTGGCTCAGCCGACTGTCAATCAGTCATATTAGAAAAAAATGAATTGCTTTATATAAACTCTCCTTGTGTGGGTCTGAAATCAAAGTTGGACATTTTAAAACGGAAGTCAATGGAGATTGACCTGCTTTTGCAGCCACCCTCTAGTGGTCAGTCGAGGAACTGCAACACATCTTAGTTCTGCATTGGCTTCAACCCGGAAGTCTGATGGTTGGTGCTTAGTTGGTGCTTGTGTTTGCATCCACAGAGACACTGCAGTGCGACACTGTCGATTCGAGAGAGAAAGATAAGTTAGGCATTACTACGGTGGCCGACAAGGGCCAAACGCACTGCAACGGCCGAATGCGTCTCAGTTAAGGAAAACGGCTTCAAGTACAGAAACGATTCAAATTCACAAACTCAAAACGAGGTACAAAAAGAGAAACGTGGCGCAAATGAAAAAAAAGGTGCTGCAAAAAACAAAGACAAATGCAGCATCATCAAATGAGCTGCAAATAGAGAAACGATGCAAAGCACAAAACGATATAAAACAAGAAACCATCTTCAAAAGAAAAACGCTTCATAACCGGTCACTACAACTGGAAGTGCTCCAAACCTGCAGGGGGCGCTCTCGGTGTAACAGCTCAATGGACAGACACACAGGATGTAGAGAGAGACCGAGAGCACTTCCGGTTGTCGTGACCGGTTATGAAGCGTTTTTCTTTTGAAGATGGTTTCTTGTTTTATATCGTTTTGTGCTTTGCATCGTTTCTCTATTTGCAGCGCGTTTGATGATGCTGCATTTGTCTTTGTTTTTTGCAGCATGTTTTTTCATTTGCACCACGTTCCTCTTTTTGTTCCTCGTTTTGAGTTTGTGAATTTGAATCGTTTCTGTACTTGAAGCCGTTTTCCTTAACTGAGACGCATTAGGCCGTTGCAGTGCGTTTGGCCCTTGTCGGCCACCGTACTTTACAGTCACTTTAATCCACTTTGGTTTGGTACCTTTAACTATTATTACCTTAAGCAGATGCTTTTATCCAAAATGCATGTGTTTTGTAGCCATGCAAGCACAGAGAGAACAAACAAACTCCACACAGGAACCTCCTTGCTATGTGATAGTAGCACTAACTGCTATGACACCACGCTGCCACTCCTTTTTATCTAATAATAGAACTAAGGATTGATTTCCATCCAGAATGTTCCTTTCACTTATCAATAAACATCTCTGAAATGATTCATAACCATTCAAATCTTCACCCTGAGTGACACCAGAGGATGTAAGACAATCATCTGGGACTGGGGGAACATTCTGCCTTAGAGATGCATTTTCTTAGTTTGGATTATGGATGTGGTGCCAATACTCAATCGCTTATTCTGTTGCATTTAATAAAAAAAATGTTATGTTATTCAGTTTCATTCTTTATGCAGTCTGCATAACTATTTTTTTATTCCTTTCTGTTTATTGTGAGCAGGTCTAAATGTACAACTTTAGTGTTGCTGGTGTTGACAGGAAGTAAATACATCCAGTGGATGTTACATTTCTAATTCATGTTCTCAGCGCTAGAGAGACACAAATATTTCAAGTGCCGACACAGTCAGCGACATCTCTTGATTCTTTTTCATGTCAGAACAATGCAAGCGTGATATAACATATTTTTGATTGCGTAACACTTTAAAAACCACCTAATTTCCATGTCTTGTCTGTCAACTGTCTGCTTGTCAAATGCTTCCTCGTCACCGGAACATAACGCTAAACATAACACAACACGTACCATAAACCGGCTTCTTCACAGCACTTCTCCAGCGTGAAAGCCTTCGTACGTGTTAGTGGGCCCTTTAGGAGCTAGTGTGACTCCTACACCAAAGACAGAATAGAAGCTGTTGTTTCTGTGGTGAGAAGCAGCTTAAACTATAAAAGTACAACCTGCACTACAGTCATATTACACTGCAAGTCCACTGCACTGCAAAAACTCATAATCTTACAAGGAATATTTGTCTTATTTCTAGTTAAAATGTCTAATTTTTAGTCAAAAAATCTCATTACACTTAAAACAAGAGTCATTACCATAAAAAAACGTGTTATTTGACCATTTTCACCTGTTTCAAGTACATTTTCACTTCACAATCTTGTCCTGTCTGACGTGAGCAACTGTGATGAATGTGCAGCATGTGATCCACACACACACACACACACACCACAGGCCTGACATTTGTACTGCGTGCTAGCAAAACATTTCATATTACACTTTTGACTGATTTTTAGTTTTCTTACACTCAATTGTCTTGTGGTACAAATTTTCCCAAAGTGGTGGCTGTGAGCAATCATCTGTAGTTCCCTCCGCACCAACCACACACGGAGAACAGACACTTTCTCTTTATTACACTTTTGAAGTTTCTTATTCTCTCCCTCGTTTCAGCCTCTTCTGTAATACAATATGAAGGGAATGAATCCAAGTAAACCAAGAGCCATAATTTCACATTGAAGCTCCCTCACTGCAAAAAGTCAAAATCTTACCAGGAATATTTGTCTTATTTCTAGTTAAAATGTCTCATTTTTAGTCAAAAAATCTCATTACACTTAAAACAAGAGTCATAACCAGAAAAATAACTTATTTGACAATTTTCACCTGTTTCAAGTAAATTTTCACTTTTTTCCAGTGATGACTCTTGTTTTAAGTGTAATGAGATTTTTTTTGACTAAAAATGAAACATTTTAACTAGAAATAGGACAAATATTCTTGTTAAGATTTTAGTAAATTTTCACTTGAAATAAGTAGAAAAATCTGCCAGTGGGACAAGATTTATCTTCTCATTACAAGCAAAAAAATCTTGTTCCACTGGCTGATTTTTCTACTTATTTTAAGTGAAAATCTACTTGAAACAGGTGAAAATTGTTGTTTTTTTTCTACTGATGAGTCTTGTTTTAAGTGTAATGAGATTTTTTTTACTAAAAATTTGACATTTTAACTAGAAATAAGACAAATATTCTTGTTAAGATTTTGATTTTTTGCAGTGTGTAGACTTAACTTTGATCCTATCTCTGAATACTGATTGCTGAGCAGAGCAGCAGCGCAATTCCACCTTTTAG
The DNA here is from genome assembly GCF_033807715.1 of Cololabis saira. Classification (NCBI taxonomy): domain Eukaryota; kingdom Metazoa; phylum Chordata; class Actinopteri; order Beloniformes; family Belonidae; genus Cololabis; species Cololabis saira. The sequence goes on from NC_084601.1 coordinate 38,244,056, forward strand.
AAAAAAAACATCTTCCTGGAATTATCTTTTTATTTCATCAAATCTTAAACTCTTTGATATGATTTCCATTTCTTCCATTTTCAGGACATCCGTTGGTGCAGTATGAATACAAAGGCTTTTCTAGAAGAGTTATCTTGAATACCATGAAGGGCACAACACAGTTTTTTTGTAGCCTCGTTCAGCCTTATAATTGGTCCCAGAGTTTAAAAACAAAAGTCTAAAAGCAGCTGATGTAATCCCTTCTGTTGGGTTTGCTGCGATTCATTGTGCAGCCTTTTGTTTTTCCTTCCAGGGCCTGGTGTTTGAGGAGGAGAGGCCGCCGCCGCCCAACCGCGCCCCCCTGGCCCCGATGCTGGAGTTCGTGTCGGCGCAGACGGGGGTTCCCGTGGTGGCCGTCGGCGGGGGAGCCAGCCTGGGACGGGAGCCACAGGTAAACACGGATTGCTTATCGTTGCATCACCCACCCTGTTCCTTTTACTGCAGCCAAACGTCTGGCTGTGAGAGCAAAACACAGATGGGAAGAAACAAGGGAAGTGACATAGGGAATGGAATTAAGAAACAAGTTAATTCGCAAAAAACACTGCAAAAACTTAAAGTCTTAACAAGAATATTTGTCTTATTTCTAGTTAAAATGTCTCATTTTTAGTAAAAAAAAATCTCATTACAGCTTGAGGCTCCTTTTAAGAAATGAGACTCTCTAGCGCCACCCTTCACAACGACGGCCGTTGGGGGTACTGCAGCCAACAGTGAAGCCGGCACGGGAGAACGGGGAGAACGTGCATGCAGCGTCATGTGACGTCACATCCACAGGACAGCGCGGGAAATTCGGGACCGAATTGCAGCACATTTTGCAGCACACAGCCTGTTCAAGGCAAAGGAGAGATACACTAGAGCAGTGATTCTTAACCATAGGGCCGCGGCCCACACTTGGGCTGCGAGCGCCATCTAGTGGGCCGCCAAAAGAATTCAGTTTTGTACCAGTGGGCCGCGGGGGCCGCGGGACTGCATAGCAACTCCCAACCAAATGAGGAGAAGACACTCAGCTAGCTGTACGTGTAATAGTAAGAGAAATGGTGTGTATTTATTTACAGAGAAAATCCTTCATTTTGCACAGAGTAGGTTTAGATCCGCCAGGATCAGGGATCGATTACTTCAGTCTGCGCCCAGAGCGAGCGAGCGCGGCGTGTTCATTTATCCCGACGCGTCCCCGCGGCCGGGGAGGTCGGTGCCGCTCGGGCGGTGGGCTCCGTCGTTACTGCTGAAGGATGGTAGATGTAGATACGTGGGCTGTCGTGTGTGCTGGACTGGACTGTTCGGGCTTTCGAAAAAGCATCGGAAAGTAACTCTGCTGCAGCGCGACCAGAGAGCTGCGGTGCGGGCTGTGCACGTCGCAGCTGATCAGGCTCCGATGAAACCCGACACACTGAGTCCTGACAATTTATTAATGTAAATAACTTAAAGTAAAATCAAACTAAGTTTTGTCCTCGCTGTATTTTTAAATATGCAACCCGGAATGGACAAATTCATCCTGTTCAGTCTTCCCACTGGGACAAAACCAGTGTCTCATACGTTCAGAGACCGTGGCGTTCAAAGTGCGAAAGTGAAACACCACTGAAACAAAACACAAAGTTTTTCATCAAACATATCCACTCAAGTCTGAACTGAAGTCACAGAAAATAAACTGACCATCTTAAAACATCCTGCCCATGTTTGGGTCCAGATACAGCTGTGAAGCAGCTTTCTCCACAATGAACATAATTAAGACTAAATATCGTTCCAGGCTCATCAATGAGCACATTCACATGTGCATGAGAACCTGACACCATCCAGATCCAGATTTAAAGTCCTTACAGGAAAAATTAGAGCTCAGTTCTCTCACTGAACGACAGTAAGTGGAGGCATAAGATTATAAGAGGGGAAGAAAGAAAAACTGTTAAATTGTTAAGATGTGTTTATATTAATTTAGTATAAAAATGTGTTGAGACAATTAACAAAGAAAAGGGGAAATTCAAACTGCTGGTAGAGAAATAAAATAAGATAGCATTTGAAAAATAAAATAAAATCTACTTTAATTTTAAGAGAAAAAAATATGTTTAATTCAAGTTAAACATGTTAATTGGCAAATATGTACTTTTTTTAATATAACATTTAGATGCAGATGTTGATACAACTATGAGGCTACTTGAATATATACACACACACACACACACATATATATATATATATATATATATATATATATATATATATATATATATATATATATATATATATTATGATGTTCTGGACCTTCGCTTGAGTAAATTTTCTCAAATATTTAATGGGCCCCGGGCCACTCTGTACTGAAAAAATTGGGCCCCAAGGTCAGAAAGGTTAAGAACCCCTGCACTAGAGGATCATTCTTTTTGGTTTGGAACGCTTCATCTGACATTATTACTAGAAAACTTAAAACGTATACGGATCTTTTTCATAAATCTTGCCACAATCCGGCCTCAAGCTCCTTTAAAACAAGACAGATCACTGGAAAAAACAACAATTTTCACCTGTTTCAAGTAGATTTTCACTTAAAATAAGTAGAAAAATCTGCCAGTCAGTTTTTTGTTCCCATTAATTAAAAGGTTTTTGTATTATTTTTTTTTTAATTCCACAATAAAGTTTTAATATTGAAAAAAATTCACAGAGATCAAAATAATAAACTGAAGTCAAAGACCAAAAAAACTAAACAAAGAGTAATTATTTTCATAAACCTTTAACAGGTGAGCACATTAATGGAAACACTACAAATGACGTGCAGAAAACATAAATCAATAATCAATCATGTCTGTTCATCGAAGAACAACACTGAAAAAACTCAAAATCTTAACAAAAATATTTGTCTTATTTCTAGTTAAAATGTCTCATTTTTAGTCAAAAAAATCTCATTACACCTAAAACAAAACTCATCACTGGATAAAAACAACAATTTTCACCTGTTTCAAGTAGATTTTCACTTAAAATAAGTAGAAAAATCTGCCAGTAGAACAAGATTTTTTTGTTTGTAATGAGAAGATAAATCTTGTCCCACTGGCAGATTTTTCTACTTATTTCAAGTGAAAATGTACTTGAAACAGGTGAAAATTGTCAAATAACAAGTTATTTTTCTGGTAATGACTCTTGTTTTAAGTGTAATGAGATTTTTTGACTAAAAATGAGACATTTTAACTAGAAATAAGACAAATATTCCTGGTAAGATTTTGAGTTTTTGCAGTGAAAGATTTGTCTGAAAGAGCCAAAATTTCCTGTACTGTAACTTCTCTCTCTCTCTCTCTCTCAGGTATGTTATGTAACTTTTATGGTTATGTCTCTTAAAAAATAAATAAGACACCAGTCCCACACAGTGAATTATCTGTTTATTCTGCTTCCTCTTTCATCCCCAGGAGGCCTGACAAAGCTACGCTGTAAGAAGTAACTACTTCTAGCTTGTTGATTAGAAAAAGGAAAGAGACAAAGCTGCAGCATTGTCTCTTTTGACCGAGAGTGTACCGTGCTCATTTCAAAGTCAGCCAGCCTCGCTTTAATGATTTTCTTCATGAGATCAAATATCCCATGTGGCACAAATAGTATGTTTAAATGGGGAAATGCTGGAAGATATTCTGGTTGTTATATTCAACTTAAACAGCTAACAAGTCTCCACAGAGCCAGCCAGCCAGAGTTTGAAGTGGTTTGGACAGCAGCTGAAAGTGCACGTCTTTTTGCTTCTCATTTACCTTTTTTTCCCCCCAAATGCAATATCCAATTCAGGGGAAAAAAGACTGGAAGCTTAGTAGTACTCTTTGAAGAATTGTATGATTGGGACTGCTGCACCGTTTAATAACTGTTCGTGGTTTCTGCTGCGGCTGCTGGTGCAGCTGCTGGGGCTGTTGCCGGCGGCCGCGTTATCCACCAGGAAATTGTTGTGGGGTTTCAAAAGAGATCCATCCGCAGATTGACATAATTGTTCTACAACTGGACAGGTCTTAAGAGACTCACCTGTGCTGTAAGGCTTTCACACTTTACCGGCTCCAAAGTGAAACTGAAAAACGACTCTAGTGGAAAGGAAAACCTAAACGAAACTGTGAAGCATCTTCCACCGGCTTCCAAAAGCTGTAATTATGTCTTTTCAGTCTTGATCACAGTTTCATTTTCTCATCTTTGTCGTAGATTTACTGACAGTCTGCTGAACGTCCCGTCGTAGCCTATATAGAGGCTTCGGTCTTCCTGCAGCCAATCCGGGTTCATGTCCCAGGCTGTGACCCTTTGCTGCATGTCTTCCCCTGTTTCCTGTCTCCACACTGAATAAAAGCCACGAGAGCCACACAAAATAGAAGTAGATTAGCTTAGATAACATATTAATACCTAGTATTAATCAGTACAAATTGTCAGGGTGTGGTTGTTGAGGACCCAAAAGCAGGAGAGCAGGAGTTCACAAAACAGGCCAACACACGGCCAAAGTTCCGGGGGTCGTCCACGAGGCCGAGGCTTGGGCCTTGGCGTGGGGCCTGGACGACTTGTCGTGGGGCTCGGGCGACTTGGCGTGGGGCTCGGGCGACTTGGCGTGGGGCTCGGGCGACTTGGCGTGGGGCCTGGACGACTTGTCGTGGGGTTCGGAAAACTTGGCGTGGGGCTCGGGCGACTTGGCGTGGGGCTCGGGCGACTTGGCGTGGGGCTCGGGCGACTTGTCGTGGGGTTCGGAAAACTTGGCGTGGGGCTCGGGCGACTTGGCGTGGGGCTCGGGCGACTTGGCGTGGGGCTCGGGCGACTTGGCGTGGGGCTCGGGCGACTTGGCGTGGGGCTCGGGCGTCTTGGCGTGGGGCTCGGGCGACTTGGCGTGGGGCTCGGGCGACTTGGCGTGGGGCTCGTGCGACTTGGCGCGGGGCTTGGAAAACTTGGCGTGGGGCTCGGAGGACTTGGCATGGGGCTCGGAGGACTTGGCGTGGGGCTCGGACGACTTGGCGTGGGGCTCGGACGACTTGGCGTGGGGCTCGGACGACTTGGCGTGGGGCTCGGGCGACTAGGCGCGGGGCTCGGGCGACTAGGCGCGGGGCTCGGGCGACTAGGCGCGGGGCTCGGGCGACTTGGCGCGGGGCTCGGGCGACTTGGCGCGGGGCTCGGGCGACTTGGCGCGGGGCTCGGACGACTTTGCGCGGGGCTCGGACGACTTGGCGCGGGGCTCGGACGACTTGGCGCGGGGCTCGGACGACTTGGCGCGGGGCTCGGACGACTTGGCGCGGGGCTCGGACGACTTGGCGCGGGGCTGGGATGACTTGGCGCGGGGCCTGGACGACTTGTCGTGGGGTTCGGAAAAATTGGCGTGGGGCTCGGGCGACTTGGCGTGGGGCTCGGGCGACTTGGCGTGGGGCTCGGGCGACTTGGCGTGGGGCTCGGGCGACTTGTCGTGGGGTTCGGAAAACTTGGCGTGGGGCTCGGGCGACTTGGCGTGGGGCTCGGGCGACTTGGCGTGGGGCTCGGGCGACTTGGCGTGGGGCTCGTGCGACTTGGCGCCGGGCTTGGAAAACTTGGCGTGGGGCTCGGAGGACTTGGCGTGGGGCTCGGAGGACTTGGCGTGGGGCTCGGACGACTTGGCGTGGGGCTCGGACGACTTGGCGTGGGGCTCGGACGACTTGGCGTGGGGCTCGGGCGACTAGGCGCGGGGCTCGGGCAACTAGGCGCGGGGCTCGGGCAACTAGGCGCGGGGCTCGGGCGACTTGGCGCGGGGCTCGGGCGACTTGGCGCGGGGCTCGGGCGACTTGGCGCGGGGCTCGGACGACTAGGCGCGGAGCTCGGGCGACTTGGCGCGGGGCTCGGGCGACTTGGCGCGGGGCTCGGACGACTTGGCGCGGGGCTCGGACGACTTGGCGCGGGGCTCGGACGACTTGGCGCGGGGCTCGGACGACTTGGCGCGGGGCTCGGACGACTTGGCGCGGGGCTCGGACGACTTGGCGCGGGGCTCGGACGACTTGGCGCGGGGCTCGGGCGACTTGGCGCGGGGCTCGGGCGACTTGCCGCGGGGCTCGGACGACTTGGCGCGGGGCTCGGACGACTTTGCGCGGGGCTCGGACGACTTGGCGCGGGGCTCGGACGACTTGGCGCGGGGCTCGGACGACTTGGCGCGGGGCTCGGACGACTTGGCGCGGGGCTCGGATGACTTGGCGCGGGGCCTGGACGACTTGTCGTGGGGTTCGGAAAACTTGCCGTGGGGCTCGGGCGACTTGGCGTGGGGCTCGGGCGACTTGGCGTGGGGCTCGGGCGACTTGTCGTGGGGTTCGGAAAACTTGGCGTGGGGCTCGGGCGACTTGGCGTGGGGCTCGGGCGACTTGGCGTGGGGCTCGGGCGACTTGGCGTGGGGCTCGGGCGACTTGGCGTGGGGCTCGTGCGACTTGGCGCCGGGCTTGGAAAACTTGGCGTGGGGCTCGGAGGACTTGGCGTGGGGCTCGGAGGACTTGGCGTGGGGCTCGGACGACTTGGCGTGGGGCTCGGACGACTTGGCGTGGGGCTCGGACGACTTGGCGTGGGGCTCGGGCGACTAGGCGCGGGGCTCGGGCGACTAGGCGCGGGGCTCGGGCAACTAGGCGCGGGGCTCGGGCGACTTGGCGCGGGGCTCGGGCGACTTGGCGCGGGGCTCGGACGACTTGGCGCGGGGCTCGGACGACTAGGCGCGGAGCTCGGGCGACTTGGCGCGGGGCTCGGGCGACTTGGCGCGGGGCTCGGACGACTTGGCGCGGGGCTCGGACGACTTGGCGCGGGGCTCGGACGACTTGGCGCGGGGCTCGGACGACTTGGCGCGGGGCTCGGACGACTTGGCGCGGGGCTCGGACGACTTGGCGCGGGGCTCGGATGACTTGGCGCGGGGCTCGGACGACTTGGCGCGGGGCTCGGGCGACTTGGCGCGGGGAACCTGAATGACTTGGCGGGGAACCTGGATGACTTGGCGGGGAATCTTGACTTGGCAGGGAACACAGGATATGAGGAGCCGGCTGAGGGGGAACCCGGGTCCGCGGCGCTTGCTCGAGCCAGGCGTGTTCCCCAGAAGGGGGGGGAAGAGGCTGGGGTGCGTCCGGGACCACCTCGGGAACAAAGTGAGGTGCGTCCAGGACTACCGCTGGAGCAGGAACAAGCTGGGGCTGGGGCTGGCGCCGACGCCGTCGTCGTTGCCTCCCCTGAGCCTGAAGGCTCCTGGGCCCACCCAGAGCCAGTGTTCCCCAGAAGGGGGACTCCTCCTCCTCGGCCCAGCACATGTTCTTGGCCGATTCCAGGCAGAAGAACTCCAGCAACGTGATGAGCTCTCCCGCTGGGTCCATCTGGTCGGTCCGTTCTGTCAGGGTGTGGTTGTTGAGGACCCAAAAGCAGGAGAGCAGGAGGCAGGAATTCACAAAACCGGGTTTAATTAACAAAAACCAAAACCAAAAGCGCTGCTGGGCAGGATCAAAAAGGGCAGAACAGAAACAGGGATCCAAGAACTAGAGGACAACATGGAGGGAGCAAACAGTACGACAAGGAGCAAGGGAAAGACAAGACCAGATATACACAAGGGGGTAACGAGACACAGGTGCAGACAATCAGGGCAGATTGGAAACAGGAGGGACAGAACTGAAACTCAAAAACTGGGGGGGAGGTGTCAAACCCTGACACATATGGTGAGCATTTCAATTACTCTAGCTCAGGGGTGTCGGACTCCAGTCCTCGAGGGCCGGTGTCCTGCATGTTTCAGATGTCTCTTTGCATCAACACACCTGATTCAAATTAATGGTCGTCACCAGCTTGTCATCAAGGTCTGGACAGCTCTGTTGGTGTCACAGCTCCTTTTATCATGGTGTGCTGAAGCAGGGAAACATCTGAAACATGCAGGAAACATGCCCTCGAGGACTGGATCCCGACACCCCTGCTTCTAGCTGTTTCTTTTGTTTATATTGACATTAAATATTATGTAAAATAATAAATAAGAATAATATCCCTTCAATGTATTTGGGAGACGTATGCTTTGTCCGTTCAAAAGTCTGATTTCAAATGTCAATCTTCCATAGTCAGTGTTGCTTTTTCTTCCTTTTAGTTGCAGAACAGCATCACAACAGTGACCAGATGTAAGGGGGTCAAATCTTTTCTAAATCTAACCATAGACCCCCGTAGACGCCTTATAATGAGCTAAAGAGTTTCCTTAGATCATGGTTTTCTGAATTTAGAGTTCTCTGGAGGCAAATTAGTCCACTGAACTAAGATCCTGGGGACACTTGACCAACCATAACCCAGAGAAAGTACTCCCAAAGTTCCACCTCCTTACCAAGGCCTTTTAGATCGGTTGTTTTGTTGCTGTATCTCTCTTTCTTTAGTCCCGAGTCTGAACCCCTTTGTTTTGGCAGCAGGCAGTCCGGATAGAACCCGTCAGGACTCTCTAGTCATTAAGGAGAGCTCCTGCAGTCAAATTGCAGCTCAAGTTGTCACCGTTAGTCTTGTCGTGTCTTTTGTTTTATGCGGTGCTTGTAGTTTCTTATGATGTTCTTGGAAGCTTTTTGTTGGTTACCTGCTGTGGTCGGAAATTAGTGCAGAGACTGAACCAGAAAAATAAATCAAAGAAGCTGAAAACACTAGGTGGTACAACAGAGTCCCGTGATCCTCCTCTGTGAGTTGTCACTAAACATTCCTCCTTTCAGATCAGATATGGGAATATGGTCCATTTTTAACACAGCTGGGATAAACTCCAGCAGAACCCCGCGACCCTGCAAAGGAAAAAACGGGTATAGAAAATGGATGGGTCGATGGATGGATAGTTGCAGAGGGTTTAGTAGTTTATTTCACTTCTTTATGCAGAAAACACAACCTTCACAACAACTTTTTAAAGAGACTTAACTGTTAATATAATTTCCCAACTGAACCAATAATGATGCGCCTACGTCCTCCAGAGTATTCTTGATCATCCACTTTAGTTGCTGTTAAGTTGATGTCGTTGAGCTCACCAGGGCTTTTTTGTGAGAACTGTTGATGTTGTAGATTGATGTTGTTTTTCAGCCTAATGATGGCTCTCTTCATGTGCAATGAGTTCTCCTTGGACGTCATATTGGTGGCTTCAATCAATCAAAAAAACATGAACTCACTAGGCCAATTAACTGATTTTTAGTTACTTGTCTAAATACCTCTGAGCATCTGAAAAGCTCATAAACTTTAAGTGACCTTTTGTGAAACTTCTTCAATTAAAGATAAAAGTGTACGCATTGAGCACATCTTTGCTTCGTTTCATACAAATACATTATTACCGTATTTTCACGACATTCGGCGCACCGTGTGAAAAGGCGCACCCTCATTTTTGTGTGTCATTTTTGGATTTAAAACATACATACGGCGCACCGTCCCAAAAGGCGCAGTCTACAGACACGGAGCTGCCCACACGCGCGCCGCAAAACACACACGCGCGCCGCAAAACACACACACGCTGCAGAACACACACACAAGCACACAAGTGTGCTTATTTAAAAATAGAGCGGGAGCAAAACTTAGTTTGATTGTATTTTATTTCAGTTTTTACATTAATCAAACCCTTCAAAGTCCTCATCCTCTGTTTCTGCATTAAAGAGCTCCGCTAATTCAGCTGCGCCAGTCCGAATTTCCTCGCTGTCAGAGTCACTTTCTGTGCCGTGCGGCCCCTCGGAAAGGTTGGCTTTTGCAAATGCCCGAACAACAGTCCCAGCAGACACGTTAGCCCACGCATGATGTGTGAAAAAAACACCGGGTCGCCGCACATAGACCTGCCTCAGCCACTCGATCATCATCCCTTCATCCAGCCAGCCCTTTTCATTCGCCTTTATAATGACTCCGGCTGGAAACATCTTTAGGCAAAGTTTTTCTTTTAAAAATCACCATACAGTTTCTGTCCATCAGCGTGGCAGCGAAGCACAATAATAAATGACGACTTTTCATACCCAGTTGTGTGTGGATCTCCACCGCCCTGGTCCCGTCTATCCACCGCGCGGGTCCCGTCTATCCACCGCGCGGGTCCCGTCTATCCACCGCGCTGGTTCCGTCTATCCACCGCGCTGGTTCCGTCTATCCACCGCGCTGGTCCCCGTTAACTCCACCGTGTGATTCACCGGCAAGTGGAACGTGAGCAGCACCCCGTCCATGTTGGCTGGACTGGATGCGTTTGTCGGTGATGTGTCGGCTGCAGAATGAGCGGAAGCTCTCCATCTTTTCCATGTAATCTGCCGGGCGCTGCTGCTGCGCTGGCACCGTTTCATGAAGCGAAAGCACCAAGACGACCTCCATGAAAATGTTCAATTTTCATTTCTTCCACCCGCTCCTTGCTTCACACCCCCCTCCCCCCCCTTCCCCCTTTAACGTCTGTGGATGGTCTCTATCACGTCCGCAACTCACGGGTGCTTCACACGCCCCCTTCTCCCTTTACCGTTCTCATGGTGGCCGTCCGCCTTACATTACCGTAATACAGGTAATAGATACGGCGCACCGTTTCATTGGGCGCGCAGCACATTTTTAAAAAGAAAAAAGAATTTTATGTGCGCCTTATGGTCGCGAAAATACGATATCACTGTTCAAATACTTCTGGATGTTGATGAAAGAAATAAGAGGGAGCTGTGTTGATCAGTGGCAGCTTGGGGTTTTAATACAAATCTTTTGACATGAGAGTAGCTCATGACAAATATGTATTACCCTGCTTCCGCAGGAACGCAGAATAGAAAGGAAAAACAGCTCCAAGGCTCATTTTAAGCACCCTGTAAACCTCACTTTCAGCCTGGTGAATGCAGCCAGACAGGCTTACAGTGGAAATGAGGCTGCTGGTTTGATATTTGACCTAGTTCAGCTCCAGGAAAACCTGAGGTGAGCCCTGTCGACATGGGAGGGTGGGGTGAAATTCCCTCAAGTTTTCCCCTTTGATCCTTCATAGACAGAATGATCAAATGGATAGACACAGATGTGGAGCCTTGATGATTAATTTAGGTACATGCGCTGTGCCTCTTTGCTTAACACTGAAGAATTGCTTAGTTATTGTAAACTAAGGTGACAATGTAAACAAAAATCCTCATTAATATGTACGATGTTGTTGCAACGCTGCTGTGTGAATCCAGCGTAACAGTTAACTCACACGGCAGCATGGCATTCACTCTTGATGGGCGGTGGGTACGACGTGTCTTCATCACACCCTAAACAACTCAACACATTTCCTTTTTTTAGCTATTTAATATGAGCTTACGGTAAAGGGGTTTTATTCTACTCTATTAAATACATTCCAGTTCAATCCAATTAAATCCAATCGTAGTCTAATTACATTTTACTTCACTCAAATTAATTATAAACCATGATCATTTATCCCTGTTTATCCATATTTACGGGACACTAGAGCCCATCCCTGTTCTCTTTGGGCAAAAGGGCAGTGGTACCAACTGGACTGGTTTCTAGTCCATTGCAGGTTATTATGGGCATGCCAAGTAGTGGCATTAGGGTTGCCACCTTTCAGAAATAGAAATAAGGGACGCCCTGATTTCAGCAGCGCAGGAGCCAAAAAAAATCCCCAAAACTTCTAAACTGAATAAAAATGTGTTTTATTTTATATGAAAAAAACTAAATGCTTTGATTTAAAGTTTAAAGTGCTTTAATAGCATTGAACTTGCATGACTGTACAGACAGACAACCATACTAGTAACTGAAATAGCCTCCTATGCTATGTATGTCCACATCAGCCCAGATGTAATATAGCTACAGGTGAAGAATATGGTGTAAAAGTTAATTTATTTCAATAATTCAACTAGAATATGGTATAAAAGTAAATTTATTTCAATAATTCAACTAGAATATGGTGTAAAGGTTAATTTATTTCAATAATTCAAGCAGAATATGGTGTAAAGGTTAATTTATTTCAATAATTCAACTAGAATATGGTGTAAAAGTTACTTATTTCAATAATTCAACTAGAATATGGTGTAAAGGTTAATTTATTTCAATAATTCAACTAGAATATGGTGTAAAAGTTAATGAAAATATGGGACAAATCGCGTCCCGTATTAGTTCAATACGGGACGCGACATTTTTTTCTCAAATAAAGGACAATTCCGTATTTTACGGGACGGGTGGCAACCCTAAGTGGCATATCCATATTGCAATCGTCAAGAATGGCCCAAAGTGCAATGTTGCTAGCGTTTCGCTAACAAGCTAAAGTCACAAAAGTCCCACTGCGCACCAGCAGGTGTACAGCATGACCCCGCTCTGATGTGCCCAAAAAAACAAAACACGCCCGAAAAAACGAGGAGAAACATGAAAATGAAGGCGATATAATGGTATACAGAAAAGGTTTCCCTTTTCTTATTATTATTCCGCACGCTTTTTTCGTCTGTTAATGCGGCCCGAACCGCAACGTGCACCTACAGTATGCATGGCATACATCGTTGGATGCGTCTCCATCGTGCCTTGATGGGTATTACTTTTCTCAGTCAAAAGTGTTACCGTGGCAACGCTAGATGCCAAAAAGAAAAAAAAAAAAGGCGAAAATTCTGACACTTATCGCTCGGCCGAACTTTATCGTAGAGACATCGTTCAAATTTACAAACACTCGGCCCGATTGGCCCTCAAGGGCCGTACAACCTCATCATGCTAATTATTACGATTTTTGCGATATTTAACTTTCAATTTAAAAAAAAAAATCCATTAGACTTTGGACGCTTGTTGCTAGGCAACAGGTTATCGTAGAGACATCATACAAATGTTCCCCGACTCGGCACGCTGTGGACTACAACATATTAAAATTTCATGAAGCTGCGATTTAAGGAAGTTTTATGTCAAAATCCATGCCGAATGGCCCCATTCATTGGGGTGGGGTTTTTTACCATGGTGAAAAAAAAACCTATCCGTTAACGTAGCCTGAACCGGAACGTGCACCCACACATTCCATACATCGTTAGATGCGTCTCCATCGTGCCTCGATGGGCATTACTTTTCTCAGCCAAAAGCGTTACCGTGGCAATGATAGATGCCAAGAAGTGGAAAAAAAGGTGAAAATTTGGTCGCTTATTGCTCGGCCGAACTTTATCGTAGAGACATCGTTCAAATGTTCCCAGACTCGGTTCACTTCGGAGCAAAAGATCTTTCAACCTCATTATGCCAATTATTACAGTTCTTGAGATATTAAACGTTCAATTAAAAAAAAAAAAATGTCCATTTGACTTTGGACGCTTGTTGCTAGGCAACAGGTTATCATAGGGACATGATTCAAACTCTTGATTTCAAAACTCGCCTCGCTGTGGAGTACAACATATTCAAATTTCATGAAGCTGTGATTTACAAAAAATTTTAAGTCAAAATGCCTGCCAAATGGCCCCATCCACAAAGGTTTATCAACAACCTTGAACGGTTTATAAACAACCCTAAACTACTTCTTTGCCATTATTAATCACCCTAAACCACAACCCCGAAGCAGGGGCTGTGGTTATGGAGCCAAATCAAGGCCAAAAGTTTTGCTAATTTGAAAATAAAATTTGAACCTGAAAATTCTTTTTTACAGTTTCAATTTTATTTTTTTCAGTTTCAAATCTTTTTATTTCAGTTTCAAATCTTTTTTTCAGTTTCACATCTTTTTTTTCAGTTTCACTTCTTTTTCACTTACTTTTTTTTACCGTACTTTGCACCAATCGCAGTATAAAAGCAATAAACTATGCCAGACTGTACGGTCTAAAACAGCTTTTTAAACAGAAATGTGTCACTAATATCAGTTTTTTCCACTGCCAATCACGTGAATATGGTGTATATACAGTGTTGAATCAAACTTCTACTGATAACTTCTGCAACCTACGTTTCCTGAAGGCAACATGACTGAGGAACGTCCCCCGCCTTCTCTGTTCTGCTGTCACTCATGATGCCACGCCCCTCTCAGTTGATGCCACGCCCCCCACGCCAGATCCGGGCCAAAAGTCTGAACCCTCACTCACTCATCTTCTCCCGCTTTTCCGTTACCGGGTCGCGGGGGCAGCAGCCTCAGCAGGGATGCCCAGACTTCCCTCACCCCAGACACTTCCTCCAGCTCTTCCGGGGGGAGTCCGAGGCGTTCCCAGGCCAGCCGAGAGACATAGTCTCTCCAGCGTGTCCTGGGTCTTCCCCGGGGTCTCCTCCCGGTGGGACATGCCTGGAACACCTCCCTAGGGAGGCGTCCAGGAGGCATCCGGTACAGATGCCCAAGCCACCTCAGCTGACTCCTCTCAATGTGGAGGAGTAGCGGCTCGACTCCGAGCTCCTCCCGGGTGACCGAACTCCTCACCCTATCTCTAAGGGAGCGTCCAGCCACCCTGCGGAGGAAACTCATCTCGGCCGCTTGTATCCGCGATCTTGTCCTTTCGGTCACTACCCAAAGTTCATGACCATAGGTGAGGGTAGGGGCGTAGATTGACCGGTAAATCGAGAGCTTCGCCTTTCGACTCAGCTCCCTCTTTACCACGACGGTCCAGTACATCGACCGCATTACTGTGGACGCTGCACCGATCCGCCTGTCTGAACCTGAAAAAAAAATTTGAAACTGAAAAAAAAGAAGTGAAACTGAAAAAAAAAGATGTGAAACTGAAAAAAAAAGATGTGAAACTGAAAATAAAAGATTTGAAACTGAAAAAAAGATTTGAAACTGAAATAAAAAGATCTGATACTGAAAAAAATATAATTGAAACTGTAAAAAAGAATTTTCAGGTTCAAATTTTATTTTCAAATTAGCAAAACTTTTGGCCTTGATTTGGCTCCATATGTGGTTTATTAACAACCCTAAACCACACCCCCTGTGGGGAGCACAGGAATTAATACAATACAACCATAAACACCTCAAACTGACATAAAACCACCCCGAAGACAACCACTACAGCCCCAAACCAAAGCAGCGAGAGGGGTCGAATGGGCAGTAGGGCATGCCCATATCAAAATTTCCTGAAATTGTGTAGTTATATTTCAATTCAATCCAACTCATTATAATCTGTGTTGTGGAAACAAGCTTTCTCCCACGGAGTCCCGAGCTTCCCTTCAAGTGTGGAGTGTGGAGTTCAGAGCAGAGTCACTGCTCCTCCACATTAAAAGAATAGTTTAGCTGGTTTGGGAATCTAGCCCGGATGGCTGCAGGACTCCTGCAGGGAGGCGACTGATGTTAACCTAACACAAGAACATCATGGCTGACATGGGAAAAGGAAAAAGAGACAACGTTAGTGGCAGCAAAGATGGCACATAAATGAAAGATAAAAAGAGCAAAGTGAGGAAAAGTGCCCAGTGCATTATGGGAGCCCTCCCCGCGGTCTGTGGTAGAATAACTGGAACGCTAAAAGAAGACCTTTCATTGTTTCCTTTAACTGACACCAAAAGCTTTTATTCAGAAACCAAGTATTTTTCTGAGAAGACATGTCATTTCCCTGGGCCTCTGAGAAAAATGGAAGTCAGACAGAAGAAATACAAAAGAGCTGAACCGAATGGGAACAGGAAGAATGCTGCTGAGGCGGCTTCTGAATTAAATTCTCGCTCTTACATAACTGGTACTTTTACACTACGTACATGTCCGGTGTCCTTGAATTCAGATCACAGAGGATGTCAGTGTTCAGAGCCAGAGCAAGACATCCCTTTGACTTTACTTTCTAAACTCCGACAGGTAGTAAAAAGTGATGCACGTACTGAAAACCAGCCATGCACTGCAAAAACTCAAAATCTTACCAAGAATATTTGTCTTATTTCTAGTTAAAATGTCTCATTTTTAGTCAAAAAATCTCATTACACTTAAAACAAGACTCATCACTGGAAAAAAACAACAATTTTCACCTGTTTCAAGTAGATTTTCACTTATTTTTTTGCTTGTAATGAGAAGATAAATCTTTTTAGTAGATTTTTCTACTTATTTCAAGTGAAAATTTACTTGAAACAGGTGAAAATTGTCAAATAACAAGTTATTTTTCTGGTAATGGCACTTGTTTTAAGTGTAATGAGATTTTTTGACTAAAAATGAGACGTTTTAACTAAAAATAAGACAAATATTCCTGTTAAGATTTTGAGTTTCTGCAGTGTGTGTCTCGGTTCCACATCAGAGACATGAATAAAACGTCTCATTTTTAGTCAAAAAATCTCATTACACTTAAAACAAGTGTCATTACCAGAAAAATAACTTGTTATTTGACAATTTTCACCTGTTTCCAGTAAATTTTCACTTGAAATAAGTAGAAAAATCTGCCAGTCGGACAAGATTTATCTTCTCATTACAAGCAAAAAAATCTTGTTCCACTGGCAGATTTTTCTACTTATTTCAAGTGAAAATCTACTTGAAACAGGTGAAAATTGTTGTTTTTTCCAGTGATGAGTCTTGTTTTAAGTGTAATGAGATTTTTTGACTAAAAATGAGACATTTTAACTAAAAATAAGACAAATATTCTTGTTAAGATTTTGAGTTTTTGCAGTGTGTGTCTCGGTTCCACATCAGTGACATAATCGATGACTGTCTTCCTGCAGGAGAGCGGCTCCATCTACCTCCAGTTCACCTGCTCCACCGCGCTCCAGCTGGAGGTGATCTTCGAAGTGCTGGAAGAATTTGACTGGACCGCCTTCTCCGTTGTGACGACCCGTCACCATGGTTACGAGGATTTCCTAGCCATGGTGGAGGGGATGACGGACGGCTCGTTTATTGGCTGGGAGAGGAAGAGTGTGGTGGTTCTGAATGCGACGGACGACCCTGGTGGAACACGAACCAAGCGCCTGCTCAAAGAAAACGAAGCCCAGGTGAGGAACTGCCAACACAAATGTCCCTTTAATAATAATAATAATGAATTTAATTTATAATGTACTTTACATTCAATTAATCCCAAAGTGCTACAACATCCAAGGCAAGAAAATTAAAAAAAAAAAGCAGAAGTATCATCACTAAAACGTAAAAAAAAGTCATAAAAATCAATGGCAAATCATAAATCATAGCTGGCATATGCTTTACTGAAAAGGTGGGTCTTAAGTCCACTCTTGAAAGAGTCAATTGACTGTGGTTCTCTCAGGTGGGCGGGGAGGGCGTTCCACAGTTTAGGGCAGGGGTCGGCAACCCGCGCCTCTAGAGCCACATGCTGCTCTTTAGCGCCGCCCTAGTGGCTCCTGGAGCTTTTTCAAAAATTTTTGAAAATGGAAATCGATGGGGGAGGGAAATATATTTTTGGTTTTAATCAGGTTTCTGTAGGAGGACAAACATGACACAAACATTCTGAACTAATGCTGTAAAAATGTGTAGAATAAATATTACATTTCAACATTTCTGTAAACGAAGATTTGTATGGAAGAGTAAGAGTAAGTAAGAGGCCGTGCAGGAGAAAACACTTTTGAGGAGGAAGATTTTTTTTTATTCTGCACTTTGAGAAAAAAGTCGAAATGTTGACTTTTTTCTTGGGATTGTACTTCAACATTAATCTTGACATTTCGACTTTTTTCTCGACATTTCAACTTTTTTCTCGACATTTTGACTTTTTTCTTGAAGTGCATAATGAAAAAAAATGGCCCGGTCTCCCATAGTGACTAGTTTAGTCTTGGTGCGTTTGAGGAGGTTGTTCTTGTTTGCTGAACGGGTGCGGGTCGGGGGCTGAGGATGGATCAGTGATTGAGGTAAGGGGGTGCGTTGCCGTGGACACATTGGTAGGTTAACCCTTGTGCTGTCTTTGGGTCAAAGAAGGAGGAAGGGAAGAAGGGAGGAAAGAAGGAAGGAAGGAAGGAAGGAAGGAAGGAAGGAAGGAAGGAAGGAAGGAAGGAAGGAAGGAAGGAAGGAAGGAAGGAAGGAAGGAAGGAAGGGAGGAAAGAAGGGAGGAAGGAATGACGGAAGGGAGAAAAGAAGGAAGGAAGGAATGAAGGGAGGAAAGAAGGGAGGAAAGAAGGAAGGAAGGAAGGAAGGAAGGAAGGAAGGAAGGAAGGAAGGAAGGAAGGAAGGAAGGAAGGAAGGAAGGAAGGAAGGAAAGAAGGGAGGAAAGAAGGGAGGAAGGAAGGAAGGAAGGAAGGAAGGAAGGAAGGAAGGAAGGAAGGAAGGAAGGAAGGAAGGAAGGAAGGAAGGAAGGAAGGAAGGAAGGAAGGAAGGAAGGGAGTAAAGAAGGAAGGAAGGAAGGAAGAAAAGAGTAAGGGAAGAAGGAACAGGAGAATTGGGTCATTTTGACTCAAAGACAGTACAAGGGTTAACCGGGAGATTTTGTTTTCTGTCCGGGAGGAGACGGGGAGCCAGTGCAGTGAGTGGAGGATGGGAGTGATGTGGTCGTATTTATCTCATCAGGATCCTAGCAGCTGTTCTGAATGTGTTGGAGCTTTTGAAGGCTCTTGCTTGGGATCCCGATGAGAAGTGTGTTGCAGTAATCGAGCCTGGAGGAGACGAAGGCGTGGACAGATTTTTCAGCATCTTTCAGGGACAGGATGGGGTGGAGTTTGGCTATGTTTTTGAGGTGGAGGAAGGATGTTTGACAAAGGTGTTTAATGTGGGCCTCATAGTTGAGGTGGGGGTCCATTCTAACACCCAGGTTGGTGATGACAGACGACAGTGGGATATCCTGGCCAGAAAAGGTGATGCATGTGATGGGGGATGACTTAACCTGGTGTGGGGTGCCGATGAGCATGGCTTCTGTTTTGCCGCTGTTTTGTTGTAGAAAGTGCTGTTTCATCCACGCCTTGATCTCCTCCAGGCAGATGATGAGTGTGGATGAAGAGGACTCTGCTGATGATGGGTCCAGTTTTATGTAGAGCTGTGTGTCGTCAGCATAGCAATGGAAAGCATATACAGGGTGAATAGGGTGGGGCCGAGTACAGATCCTTGAGGGACACCACAGGTGAGGGGCTGGGTCCGGGATTTAACACCTCCCAAGGAGATGCACTCGGTTCTTTCGGCGAGATAAGATCTGAACCAGTCCACGGCGGTATTGCGGAGTCCGATGGTGAAGTGAAAGCGGTGTAGCGGGATGGTGTGGTCGACGGTGTCGACCTTTTGTCCCTACAGCTCAGATAAAAATAATCTATAAGGGCTGCACAAGCCTCACAGAAGCAGATGAGAACAGAAACATTTAATTACTAATAATTGGTAGGTTAACCCTTGTGCTGTCTTCGGGTCAAGGAAGGAGGAAGGGAAGAAGGGAGGAAGGAAGGAAGGAAGGAAGGAAGGAAGGAAGGAAGGAAGGAAGGAAGGAAGGAAGGAAGGGAGAAAAGAAGGAAGGAAGGAAAGAAGGAAGGAAGGGAGAAAAGAAGGAAGGAAGGATGGAAGGAAGGAAGGAAGGGAGGGAGGAAAGAAGGAAGGAAGGGAAACAAGAATGAAGGAAGGAAGGAAGGAAGGAAGAAAGGAAGGAATGAAGGAAAGAAGGAAGGAAGGAAGGAAGGAAGGAAGGAAGGAAGGAAGGAAGGAAGGAAGGAAGGAAGGAAGGAAGGAAGGAAGGAAGGAAGGAAGGAAGGAAGGGAGAAAATAAGGAAGGAAGAAAATAAGGAAGGAAGGAAGGAAGAAAAGAAGGCAGGAAGGAAGGAAGGTAAAAAAGAAGGAAGGAAGAAAGGAAGGAATGAAGGAAAGAAGGAAGGAAGGAAGGAAGGAAGGAAGGAAGGAAGGAAGGAAGGAAGGAAGGAAGGAAGGGAGAAAATAAGGAAGGAAGAAAATAAGGAAGGAAGGAAGGAAGGAAGAAAAGAAGGCAGGAAGGAAGGAAGGTAAAAAAGAAGGAAGGAAGGAAGGAAGGAATGAAGGAAAGAAGGAAGGAAGGAAGGAAGGAAGGAAGGAAGGAAGGAAGGAAGGAAGGAAGGAAGGAAGGAAGGAAGGAAGGAAGGAAGGAAGGAAGGAAGGAAGGAAGGGAGAAAATAAGGAAGGAAGAAAATAAGGAAGGAAGGAAGGAAGGAAGAAAAGAAGGAAGGAAGGAAGGAAGGAAGGATGGAAGGAAGGAAGGAAGGAAGGGAGGAAGGAATGAAGGAAGGGAAGAAAGAAGGAAGGGGGAAAAGAAAGAAGGAAAGGATTTAAGAAGGGAGGAAGGGAGAAAATAAAGAAGGAAAGGAGTTAGGAAGGGAAGTAGTTTTCTATATCAGTAAACACGAGTATTAATGTACATATCAATATTTACAAAACAAAACAATTAAAGCCATAAAAGGTGTATTATGGGTCTCTGCTAGGCTGTTTCTCACTCAGCCAATGTTATATACCGGTATGTTTTATCAGGATTGTTTCCTGTAGCAAATTGAAAAAAAAAAAAAAAATCCAGATTTGCAGGTAAATGTAGATTTTCTTTATTTTCCAGCACGGCATTAATTCTCAGAAGCCTTTTATTTTAAGCCTGACCATGACTTTTCCTCAACCTTTTCTTATAACAAGTATAAATCCAATAAATGCACAAAAGCAAGCAATGAATAAAGCGTCTGTGAGGAACAGCTTGTAAGTCCCGTGACTCCCGCTGCCTCGCCGACTGATCACGAGGACTTTGCTGCTTGTTCCAAAGTCAAAACTCCAGCATGAAGTTTTCTGCATTAACGTCAGCATAACCTTGTGTGCCAACAGAGATTTCAGGGGCTTTGACAAAAAGAGTGTGTAATACCTTTGAAATTGAAACGTGCCTTTATTTTCCTATTTTTTTCTTGTGTGCAGCAGTAGAAATACCTGCGATTCAATTACAGCCACTCTCCTTAAAAACTAATCACCAGGTTAATCAGCTATGGCAGATCAATATATTTGCAGTGCTCTTAGGGGTTTTTCACAAATGATTATAAAGGTAGAGAAGAAAAGGCTTCTTTGTCATGAGGAATGAGCAACCTCATTTAGAAGAAGACCTCCCGTCACGGTTTGTTTCGGTTTTATTTTGAAACCCGTCTTTGTGTCTCAGGCCACGTTTACACATAGCCGGGTATTTACAAAAACGGATATTTACCATCTACGTTTTGAAAAATACCATCATTTACACGAACCCGCATAAATACACTGTAAATACGCATAAGGTCATGCTAGCCAATCAGAATCCTGGAAAAAAACATCAACAAATGACACGAGTAACTTCCAGTTACTTCCAAGATGAACGAGAGTCTTTCGTTTGGAGTGACAGAGAAGTGGAGTTACTTTTAAGTGTGACTTTAGAATATAAAACATGTAAAATACAAGAAATATTGACGGTGGTCGCACACAGGTCGCACACATGACGCTGCACTGCAAAAACTCAAATCTTTCCAGGAATATTTGTCTTATTTCTAGTTAAATGTCTCATTTTTAGTCAAAAAAAAAAAAGTCATCACCAGATAAATAACTTATTTTACAATTTTCACCTGTTTCAAGTAAATTTTCACTTTTTTCCAGTGATGATTCTTGTTTTTAGTGTAATGAGATTTTTTTGACTAAAAATGAAACATTTTAACTAGAAATAAGACAAATATTCTTGTTAAGATTTTGAGTTTTTGCAGTGTGGTGACGTTTCTGTCTCATAATGTGACGTTCTGAAGCCTAAATGTCCGTTTCCCTCCGTTTACAAGCAAACGTGAAGACAGAGTTTTTGCAAATCTCCACTTTGGTCGGAGTTTTCAGAAATGATCGTTTTTTTGTGACTTTGAGCTTCGCTTTCGTGTAAACGAACGGCCAAAACGCATGAAAACACCACCGTTTTTGTTACGTGTAAACGGGGCCTCAATTTTGTCTTGACTTCCCTGGTTCTCATCTGCCCTGATTGTCTGCACCCGTGTCTCGTCAACCCTTCCGTATATCTGGTCTTGTCTTTCCAGCTCCCTGCTGGTCCGTACTGTTTCCCCCCTCCTGTTAAGGTTTTGGGGATTTTGCTCGTCTTTTGTTTAACCCTACTCAGCAGCGCTTTTGGTTTTGTTTAATTAATAAATCACCCTTTTTTGGAACTCCTGCTCTCCTGCATTTGGGTCCTATCAACAACGCAACGTGACACCTCCACTAATTAAACCTTAAGAAAGGGCTTATTGTGGCATTACTATTCTTTTATATGACATCTTGTGGGCCATCGTGGTAGTTTATCAGTAACAATAATCAGTTTTTATATACATACATATATATATATATATATATATATATATATATATATATATATATATATATATATATATATATAATATGTGTATATTTTAGCAAAAAAGCTCCTGAATCCATTCTGAATTCATTTAAAACACAGCCTAATGGCCACAGGACAAAATGTGAGGGGCCAAACTAACACAGTTAAGTAAAAAAAAACCTAATGGACCATTTTTAATTATTAGAATACTATAATTATGAGCTTGATGGGCATTGGAGAGCTTGAGAGAAGTAAAAGCCATCAGACAGAAATTAATTTGTGAACCCAGTGTGCTGGTGAGTAACCGATGACACCACTTGCATTAATGCAATATTCACAGTACTTCCAGTCTTTAAAAAAAACACCAAATAAATTCAGGACAACTAAAATATTATTTTCAAATACAGGCTGTAGCAAGAATATTCCATCATGTCATGTAAAATAAAGTAAAGATGAAAATAAATATTCTAGCGCCACTCGGGAAGCCTGCCTCGTCTTCTGCATTTGTTTCCTTTGTCTCCTAAAATATATTAAAATGTTCAAACACACATTTCAAGAATACATTTATATAAAGTGCAAGTTGCAATGTCAGCATAATGAAGAAAGTAGACAGTAGTAACTTTTAATAACACCCAAAATAAAAAAGAACTGCACAAAATGTACAGCATTTTAACGACTCCATTTTCTCTATTTCATCCTTTACAAATCCTTTTCATAATCATTCTTTGTTCTCATCTTCTGACAGATGAGGCAGTAAATGACCTTTGTTCAAATGAGATCTGGGTGAGAGAGAAAGATAGAAATAAAGAGTGGACAGAGAGCAGGAAGGGTAGCGTGAAGATGATGTAATTTAATGGAAGTTATATGAAATGTTAAACAGCGGGGAGTTAGATGTCAACTTTTACAGATTGAGTTCTTTTGAAATCGAGACTGTAGTAGCAGGTAGATCTGTTTTCAGAGCTGGAAACACATTTTAAAAAACAAGATCCGGGCTTAGGACTAGTTAAACGGGGAGGATTTGCCCCAGAAAGACGTGTGATGAACCTTTTCTAGATCAACATGAGGAACACGATGATCTGCTGTAAAAAGAAAAAAAATGAATGCGTCATTTCTTGATTCTGAGTATTTGTCATTAAATAAATGCTAATAACCTTCTGACTGTACAGCATATGAAAAGAAGATGAATAAGTAGAGGTGTTTGAATATCTGCATCCTCATTTCCCTGACATAAATACAGCGGATTTGTCAAATCTGCTGGCTCCTGAATCTCGCTTAATATGTCCTTGGGCTCCGATGCCATGATGCACATCCTGTCTCTACGCAACGGCGAGAAGAAAATGCTCCTGCAACCTACAGTGTTTGCTTTTTGAAACTTAACAGATTGCCCTTAAGGTTGGAAAAGTGTAGTATTTCACGTCATTGACAACCTTCACCCTGGAACCCATTCATCTTTCTATACCTAAAGCATCGTGTTCAGGGTCACTTGACAGTTACAGCCGACTCCAGCTGCACGTGTTCTGCTTCACCGTGGACACTTAGGAAACGGCCTTCCAAAGAACTCATTTCAATGTTATTGTCGGAGTTATTGAACTGAAAAGATAAGGTGCTATATTTCCTACCACCTATAGGTCACCTTGATGCACAATATTTACACATAAGCTCATTTGTTCTTAAACACTCTATTCTGTCCTGGCTGACAGATAGCGAACAAATTTGAGAGACCCAGTAGATTTGACTCAAGTCGCTTTACTAAGACCCCGTCCACACGTAGCCGGGTATTTTTAAAACCGAATATTTCCCCCCTCCGTTTATAAAAAAATTTGCATCCACATTATATCGTTTTTAAAAAAAAAACCCTTCCACACGTAACCGAAGATCTGCGTTTTCGACCACATTCATAAGCATTTCAAACCTGTAGATAATCTGCGGCTCCCAGGGAAGCTGCGGCTCCGCTTCCCCGGCAGGCGCGTCTCCTTCTCCCCCCCGTGTCCCGCCACGGAGCTGCCGCGTTATCGACGCAGCCCTACGCCGTAGCCTACGCCGTAGGGTACGCCGTAGGGCTGCGCGTCGCCGCGTACCCTACGGCGTAGGCTCTGCGTCGGTGTAACGCAGTAAGCGGTGGTCAAGACCAGAGACCATTTATTTAATAGCTTGGAGAACAGATGCTGGATCATCTGTAGTTCTGTAGTAAACAAAAGCCGCACGTCAGAGCAGATTTGTTGTTGTTTTGGCGCATAATGTGACGTTCGAAAATGCAAAACTCCGGTTGTTGTGTGTCTACACGCATCTACATAAACTGAGTTTTCAAAAATCTTCACTTTGCCCGGAGTTTTTTTAAACCTTCGTTTATTTGCGTTTTCATGTGGATGACAGGTCAAAACGTAGGAAAATATCTCCGGTTTAGCAGATATCCGCAGATATCCGGCTACGTGTGGACGGGGTCTGAATCTTCTCAGTCATATTTTGTAAAACTGCAACACAATAAAATAAACACAATGTTACAAATGCAATTAAATGTATGCACCAACACACTTCTTCTTCCTTTCCAGGTTATAAATCAGGTAAATAAAATACTCTATTAAATAAAGTCAGCATAAATCAGGTAAATAACATACCCTATTAAATAATTTGAAACCCGTCTTTGTGTTTCAGGCCACGTTTACACGTAGCCGGATATTTCCCCATCTACGTTTTGAAAAATACCATCATTTACACGAACCCTCATAAATAAGCTGTTAAGGTGCTATGAGCAGCCAAACCTACAGGGGGCAGTGTAACGAGAAGATAAAGTCATGCTAGCCAATCAGAATCCTGGAAAAAAACATCATCAAATGACACGAGTTGGAAGTAACTTCCAGTTACTTCCGAGATGAACGAGAGTCTTTCGTTTGGAGTGACAGAGAAGTGGAGTTACTTTTAAGTGTGACGTTAGAATATAAAACAGGTAAAATATAAGAAAATATTGATGATGGCCAAACAAATTGTGAACACAGGTCGCACACATGACGCTGCACTGCAAAAACTCAAAATCTATTACTATATTAAATAAAGTCAGCATCCTTTTTTACAGTACGTTTCTACATGTGAGTAACATAGCAGAACATAAGCACAGTAAACTGCAATAACACCAGTGTTGGGTGTAACGCGTTACTGTAACGAGATTACATTCGCCAGTAACGCAGTAATGTAACGCGTTACAGTTGTAATTTGGGTAATCCCGTTATAGTTACTCTAAGACAAAAAAAAATACGTTACTTTAGTTACTTTAAGCTTTTCAACTACATGTAGAACGGGAGAACAGAAAAGAAAATCAAACTTGCCTTTCATGCGTCTTCGCCATGCGCTGCAACACTTTTCTGACTTGAGGCTGATTTATGGTTCCACGTTAAATCGACGCAGTGCCTACGGCGTAGACGTCATATTTCTAAAAGTAAGTGAAAGTGAGGCAAAGTAAAGGAGGAGAGGATAAAACATTGCAGTCCCTACACCTACAATTATGGCCCTTTTCCACTAGTACCTACTCAGCTCGCTTCTACTCGCCACGCCCCCGTCTTTCGCTTTTCCACTACGGGCCGAGGCGGGTGGAGCCGTGCCAAGTAGATACTTTTCCTGTAACCATTCTGCCGAGGTTCTAAGCGGCTGAGTCGGCCCTGGATCTGACGTCAACACATTACAGGCCACTGATTGGTCGGGGGGCCGTCAGACGTTTGAATCAGGAAGCGGGAGTCAGCGCGAGAGCGACTCGCGGCAATTTTATTATACAGCGCAAACGTCTGTTTGGTGATCCAACTCTGAGGTGCAGATGTTCATAAACCTGGTGGCTGAGGAGAGAATTAAAAAAGGGATGTAGACGGGTGATAAGGAACGATCAGATCCACCAGGAGCTGTTTTACTCTCAGCTGCTCGCGGCTCCAGCTGATTTTCTTATCTGCGCCGACACGAACAAAGGGGTTGCGCAATCGAGTACGTCACAGCAGCTTCACCCCAACCCGCCCACTTCTCACCTGGCTGTGGAAAAACAAACGAGGACAAAACGGGTGGAGCCGGGATGAGGCGTGACGAGCCGTCCCGAGGCGAGTCGGGCTGAGTAGGTACTAGTGGAAAAGCGCCATTAGTCTTAATATAAAGGTGCTCTAAAGGCCGCTCCTGCTCAGAGCAGCTCATCCTGGTAAAACCTGGACCAGAAGATGTTCTTAGCAGATGTTCTTCAGACGGGGATTCAGAGAGATGCAACGTGCACTTTCTGTTTTGAAATGACACTTTTTATGTCTGTGCCACTCACTGCTTAGTAACTATTTTATAAATACAGTTTTGGTAAATTTGACTTATTCCCCCTTTTTGCATGGAAGTTAGTTAAAGGTATAGTCTGTGATCGTATTCAAAAACATTTATTGTTATACTGGATGAAATGGTCCTTCCATCCTGAGAGTAGCCAGTGAATAATGTGTTCAGAAAAAGGAAAGAAAAACATCTGACCTCTCTGACAGGTTTAATCCTGTAAAAACTCTGACCAATCTGTTTTTTGCGCACCGAATGGCATGGATTGGTCAGAGGACCAGAGGATTGGCAGGGGGAAAGAACCAATCAGATGCCTTCATTTTAAGCCCCGCCCACGCCCCCCTCCGTCCCATGCGCGCACTCTGCCTCCAGCCCCCGTGTCCACTTCCCACGGGTCCTCCTCGGCTCAGACTGTCCCAGTGTAACCCCCCCCCCGCTCCTCCAGACCGACTGGCAAACGTGGCCTGACATCGGAGGGCCCCCGCCGCCGCTCCCGGCTTCACCGCCGGCTCGCGGTCGGGCGGTCACGTCGAATGTAACGGCTCGCCCTGCTAAAAAAAGAAAGCCAAAGTGCGATTCTGCGGCGCAGGTTGTCCGCTAATGGGGGTCTGCCACGGACCCCCCAGTATGGGGGTCTGTGGCAGACCCCCAGTAGCGGAGCGCCGGTGCGGGTGGCGGTGCGCTGCTGTACAGGCTCTGGAGCCACGGCTACGGCGTAGCCTACGGCGTAGGCTATGCGGCGACGCGCACCATTCTGCGTAGGTGTAACGCAGAACCATAAATCAGCTTCAGTGTGTGAGTGTCTGCTGTTCTGAACTTCTCTGTTGTTCTCATTTTGCTGGGACGTCGGGTCCCTCCGCCGAGACACAACTTTTGCGGTACGCGTTCATTGTTGTGTCTAAAAATGATGCGCAGTGCCGACCCAATCAGAAACGGTACAGATATTCTGTAATATTTTTTTATATTTATAAAAAAATAAAATTATAAAAAAATTAAGGATCCCCATAACTTTGATTGGGTGGGCAGGACGCACGTTTGGGTGGGCACAGCCCACCCCTGCCCCCCCTAAAACCGGCCTCGCTTACAGGTGAATGAGACATGGGGTAGTTTTGTTGAAAATGTGCTGTCCAAAGTGTCCTGGAAAACTGGACTCCTGCAAATGCGCGTTCCCCAAAGTTTGTGGGGGCGTGGCTTTAGACGGAGCGCTGACGGGAGGGGGAGGAGGGGGCGGGGCTTAGAGGAGGTGCCACTTTCAAACAGCCCCCGAATCTCGCACTCAGAAGGCACGCCGATTTTTTCCAGTGGCCAGCCGCGGTACTGCAACAAAAAATCCCATGGCGCCCATAGACCGCAATAGTAAAAGAGAAGCCTCTAAAACTGTTCACAGGAACCTCCAGCTGTAATCACCGGCAATTACTAATCTTTGTATTCTATATTTTTAAGTCATGGACTTTATAACCGTCAAAAATGTTTTATAACGGCCAGAAAAGTCAAAGAAAAGTCTCTTTCTGGGCGTGACATCACGGCTGACGTCACAGCCGTGTCCGTGCATTCCACGGATGTATTATATTAATATATATTATGTAATTATATTATATTAATAAATTCATACTATATGTAATACTGTACATGTAATAATATACATTAATTAAGATATTATATTAATACATATTATATTAATATTCGCGTCATTGCCCCGGGGCATGATGGGAGGCCCCAGAGCATCATGGGAGGTGACTCAACTGCGCATGCTCTATGGGCCCGTATACGCGGAAGTAAACCCGGAAGTCAGGAACTTTTTCAGCGTATGCGCTGAGTGAGCAAATTGCATTGAAATGAATGGACGGCCATTTTCGATGTCCCATCCAGTTTTTATTAATAGATCCATGCTTTCAAATCTTGCTAGCTCTCCAACATCAGGGACCCTACCTTTTAAATTAGCATATATTAATGCAGTATGAACAAGAATGTTTTAATGTAAACATATAGAATCATCATACTTGTGTGATTGTATGTATCAAAGTGTTAATTCAAGGCTAAGACAAAATATCGAGATATTAATAAAAGGCCATATCGCCCAGCCCTACTTTGAATACCTCAGAGAAACCATTTTTTAATATCTGTTTTTCACGTCTTTTCTGCTTGCAGTCCATACATTCATTCTCTATTCAGGATCCCAGGGGTCTGCTGGGGTCTATTCAATTCTATTTCAAGTCTTGCCTAATGCTAACCAGAGTAACCGGGAAAACCCCATGCAAGCACAGTTACAACATGCAAACTCTGCAAAGGCTGCAGCTGAGACTCCAACCGGTCCTGGGAAGTGCTGACAACAAAGCCATCTTGTAGTTTTTCTACAATAGTTTATAAATATGTTCCAAACTGTTGGTTATAGCCTCCAAGCCGCTTTTGAAGGCAGTTATTGGAATCTCATTCCATTTGCATAAACCGTGTTCATAATGTAACTCTGTCGTTTGATAAAGACCATATTTAACTGTGTAATAATGTAGGGGCTCAGTGCTAAATGTTATAGTTGTTTTCCAAAAGCTCTGTGCTCTGAGCGTATTAAGTTCCTTCCTCGTCTTCCCACCCATACTCACTTGATGCTGGAAGAATCCTTGATTTCTTCTTTCTTCAGAACTCTGTTACAAGCATAAATCAGACAGAACTGCTTCTCACTGAAGCTTTTCCATGCAGCTCTCGTCATCTGCTCCTTCATCGTCTTTCTTCTGCTTTTCTTTCCCTCACTCGTAATCTAATGTGCCTGACAGCTCTGTCGATGGCACCACTCCCTGAACCGAAAATTAAAATTAGCTTCCAGAGCCCCAAAAACATTTAGCCAGCTGACAAAACATAAGTAGGTCTCATCGACCTGAACACCGTTTGCTCCTAATGCAGAATTATTAATCTTATGTGTCTTTCATGCATAATCTCCGAAGCACTCGGGAGGTTGCGGTACTGCATGGGCCATTTATTTTACTTCAAAGCCTGCCGTCACCAATTAGCATACTGCAGGCATCAGCTGATGATTTGTATCTCGGTGCTGGGACCAGTGTTGTTCTCGTTCACGAAAACGGAAACGAAATATGTTCGTCAACGCCCATTTTTCCCCGGACGAAAACGAGACCGGACTAGAAAAAAAACACGTGTATAAACAATAACTAGGACTAAATCATTATGCAAGTTCGTTGACTAATAAAAACTAAACGAAAATATAGTTCACAAAATAAATACTCCGCTAAAATCTATGATCATTTTCGTTCATAAACAAAGACGACACGAAATATATAATTATAATGAACGTATCACTTCCTCCTGTCTCTTTTGCCATAGAGCGCCGCTGTGCGTTCGCAAATGCTCACCGGGACTGTCCGGGAGCACAGTTGTCTATCACTTTGTATTGGCATTGTGGTCAGGGCGGATATATCGAACATACCCTTCCCCCACACACTCGCACTCACACTCACACATAAACAAACACACCCCCTTTTGAAGTTACCGCCAGCGCAGCATGCAGCCGCAGCTGCACACGATCTCAACGCGGACATTTCATTTAATGTCATTAAATAAAATAAAACGGTAACATGCTTTGCACGGGGATCGGGAGAAAGAGAAGGGAAGATGTCTGGAAACATTTTAGATACATTGACGTCGAAGATAAAACGGAATGCTTGATTTTAACGGACGGGGAGCAGTGCGGTCATACTTCAAGGTAAGGTCTAAATCAAGGTAAGCTAAGTTAACATAAAGTATGTTGCTGGTTGTTTACAACATTAAATCAACGTCGTGTTGTTGAGTGTACTGTCAGCTTAATGTGACTACAATAAAACCTACCCGAAAATAGTCTACTAGTTAGTGTGTGTGTGTGTGTGTGTGTGTGTGTGTGTGTGTGTGTGTGTGTGTGTGTGTGTGTGTGTGACCTTATGACATTATGAGCAAAGGCTTTGAAGTGCGACTGTTTTCATTCATTCACATGGTTTTTGTGCAGAAGTTCAAAAAACCTCTAAGATTATTTTGTATAAATGCACACTACACACACCTGCACAAGAGGTCCATAAACACAAATAAATCCAAACATGGGGCATTTTGAATCACATGAAAGGTGCAGCCATAGAGAGAATCATAACAAACTCCGGCTTTTTGTTGAGTCGTTTACACAGCTGCGACTGCAGCCAAAGTTTATAAAACCTGGCATTTAAAGGGTTAAATCTTTAAAAAAAAATCATGAATATTTGATATCAATACTTAGGTCAGATATTGGTGAAAGAAATGAGCTCAATTAAAGTAGAATATAATATTAATGTATAATATGTTTTATAGCTACCTTATGAAAAGCGCATTTTTTGCGCTAAGGGGTCAGAGTGTAACAATTATTCAGACTGCAATTACATTTTTGTTTAAAGTAGGATAGTTTTGGATTGGAATGACATTGACTACGTTTACATGCAGTCAAAATTCGGGTTTTTACTAATATTCGGGTTTTAGATCTACAGTACACTCAACAACACAACGTTGATTTAATGTTCTAAACAACCAGCAAGATATACTGATGTCTAAAATAATTGTCAAACTAAAATTAGACTAAATTGTCAGACTAAAACTAGACTAAAATGCAAATAGTTTTTGTTGACTAAAACTAAACAAATAAATTCACGGTTTCATGGACTAAGACAAAGACTAAAATGCTCGACTTTTAGTCGACAAAAATGTGACTAAATAAAAAAAGGATGAGTTCGACTAAATATGACAAAAAATAACAACGGCGATTGAAACAGGACTAAGACTGAAACAAAATTTAAGAATAGCCGACAAGAACAACACTGGCTGGGACTGGTAAGCAAGCCAGCAGGCGTGCTGTTTTTCCTCTACATGCCTGGATCACTTAAGTTTATCATTAGAAAATAACAACTGCATGAAAAACTGAGCTGTATAGAGACATAAAGTACTTTTGTAAGGCTATTTCTGGTTCACTCTCTGACTTTGATATTAAAAATGTAAGATCTACAGTAACTCTGGTCTCTAACTCTTCTGCAGTTGTTCTAGTGACTAAGATACGATGTGAAAACAGCTGATGTCTTCATATTGGTCCATCTGCACTAAAGTCTACACTGAAACTCCTGCAAAAAGAAAAGAAACAAACATGTCACGTTGTGAGAAAGTGAGCAACCCCTCCCCTTCTCACCATCACCGGACATTCTTTTTTAATGTATGTGGCAGAGTGGAGGATTGGGCGTGGTCTGCGGGGGAGCAGCACACAGGTGTGCCTGGTTCTTCTAATTGGAGCCCACCTGTGTCCAATCAACCTCTCCTCCCTGCCAGGGTTTATAAACAGCAGCTGCATACCGGAAGAGGAGTCTGCTGGAATGGAGGTAGCTTGCAGAGAGGCTATGCCCCATTGTGACATTTTTTAAGACTACTGTTTTTGCCTTTATGTCTTTGTGCTTTGTTTTGGCACACAATAAAAAGCCTTATTTTTTGGCATTCTACGCTCTGCAAGGTTCTTTTTACACCTCATCACCAAGCTCCAGTTTTGCCTTGTCCCCTTGTACGTGGGGAGGCCGCTCTGGTTCCTCACATTTGGTGTCAGGAGTGGGATCTTTGGCGCCACCTGAAAACTGGAGAGAAGAGGTGGGAAGCGACGCCGTGGGTTTGGCGGAGTCTGGGAGACCCGGTGACCAGCAGGAGTCTGGGAGACCCGGTGACCAGCAGGAGTCTGGGAGACCCGGTGACCAGCAGGAGTCTGGGAGACCCGGTGACCAGCAGGAGTCTGGGAGACCCGGTGACCAGCAGGAGTCTGGGAGACCCGGTGACCAGGAGGAGGTCTGTAACCGGCAGGATGCGTCTTCGGATACCGGGAGGAAGCGTCCTCGGATACCGGGAGGAGGCGTCCTCGGATACCGGGAGGAGGCGTCCTCGGATACCGGGAGGAGGCGTCCTCTGATACCGGGAGGAGGCGTCCTCGGATACCGGGAGGAGGCGTCCTCGGATACCGGGAGGAGGCGTCCTCGGATACCGGGAGGAAGCGTCCTCGGCAACTGGGAGGAAGCGGCCGGCAACCGGAGGAAATGGCCGTTTTCCTGTCTCGCAACGGGGTTGGCGAGACTCCAGAGGGGGAGGGAAGTGTGAGAAAGTGAGCAACCCCTCCCCTTCTCACCATCACCGGACATTCTTTTTTAATGTATGTGGCAGAGTGGAGGATTGGGCGTGGTCTGCGGGGGAGCAGCACACAGGTGTGCCTGGTTCTTCTAATTGGAGCCCACCTGTGTCCAATCAACCTCTCCTCCCTGCCAGGGTTTATAAACAGCAGCTGCATACCGGAAGAGGAGTCTGCTGGAATGGAGGTAGCTTGCAGAGAGGCTATGCCCCATTGTGACATTTTTTAAGACTACTGTTTTTGCCTTTATGTCTTTGTGCTTTGTTTTGGCACACAATAAAAAGCCTTATTTTTTGGCATTCTACGCTCTGCAAGGTTCTTTTTACACCTCATCACCAAGCTCCAGTTTTGCCTTGTCCCCTTGTACGTGGGGAGGCCGCTCTGGTTCCTCACACACGTATCTAGGGTTGCAAAGGGGTGGAAAATTTCCGGTAAATTTCCGGAAACTTTCCGAAAACTTTCCATGGGAAGTTAAGCTGGGGAATTTTGGAAATATTCCAAATTGGAAACTTTCCATGGGAATTATGGGAATTTATGGGAATTATTGGGAATTTATGGGAATTTATGGGAATTAACTGGAAATTGGGGGTAATTTAAACAAACTGTATCATATCCAAACATGAATGTAAATATTTATTTTGTCATAAGCAGATATCCATGCAAGATAATACAAAAACATGACATTTCAACAGATTTATTTGAGTAGAACTTTAGTTTTTATTCTTGTATGAACAATTATTTTAATGAACAACAAAAACATGAATGTTGAGTAAATACTAACTCACCCCACTCCCCCACCCAATCAAAAAGTAATGCAAGTTAAACATTAATACCATTATAGATCAAATATATTTACCCCATAATATTATCAAAACTTACTTGACTTTATATAGTCCGTGGGCTCAAATGTGTGGCTTCAATAGTCTTGTGCTTTGAGCTCAAATGTGTGGCCTCCAGGCTTCAAGAAATCACCGGTGCATGTGATGGAGGAATGCACAGTGCATGTAGGGGGTGTGGCCTCAATAGCCCTGCAGTAAGCTGTGTGCATGTGATGGAGGAATGCACAGTGCCTGTAGGGGGCGTGGCCTCAATAGCCCTGCAGTAAGCTGTGTGCATGTGATGGAGGAATGCACAGTGCCTGTAGGGGGCGTGGCCTCAATAGCCCTGCAGTAAGCAATGTGCTGTGTGCATGTGATTGAGGAGTGTACTTGCATTAAATCTGGTTGTTTTAGCCAAGACTATGCTACAATATATTTCCCCCAACTATATTTAAGTTCCCTGTTAAGGGCCAACCTTCAATTCTGTAAATTTCTTATTTATTCCCGTTAATTCCCATATATTCCCGTTAATTCCCATATATTCCTGTTAATTCCCATGGAAAGTTTCCAACTTTGAAAATTCCCGGAATTTTGCAACCCTACACGTATCACAATAAACATTTTGATATGGGTGTTTTTTCCTCAACTTACAAGTAGGTTTATAAGAAATAAAAAGTTTAACCCTTGTGCTGTCTTTGGGTCAAAATGACCCAATTCTTCTATCCTTCTTTCCTCCTGCTCTCTCCTTCCTCCTTCATTTCCTCTTTTCCTCCTTTTTTACCCTCCTTCACTCCTTTTTCTTCTTACCTCCCTTTTGTCATTCGTTCCTTTATTACCTTCTTTGCTTTTCCTTCCTTCTTTCCTTATTTTCTCCATTCCTTCCTTCTTCCCTTCTTTCCTTTTCTCCCTTCTTTCCTTCCTTTCTCCCTTCCTTCCATCTTTTCTCCCTTCTTTCCTCCCTTCCTTACTCCCTTTCCTACTTCCTTCCTTCTTTCCTTATTTTCTCAATTCCTTCCTTCTTCCCTCCCTTCTTTCTTTCCTTTTCTCCATTCCTTCCTCCCTCCCTTCTTTCATTTTCTCTCTTCTTTCCTTCCTTTCTCCCTTCCTTCCACCTTTTCTCCCTTCCTTACTCCCTTTCCTACTTCCTTCCTTCTTTTCTCCTTTCTCCCTTCCATCCTTTCTCCCTTCCTTACTCCCTTTCCTACTTCCTTCCTTCTTTCCTTCCTTTCTCCTTTCTTCCTTACTTCCTTCTTTCTTTCCATCCATCTTTTCTCCCTTCCTTACTCCCTTTCCTACTTCCTTCCTTCTTTCCTTCCTTTCTCATTTCTTCCTTACTTCCTTCTTTCCTTCCTTCCATCTTTTCTCCCTTCCTTCATTCCTTCTTTTCTCCCTTCACCCTCCCTTGACCCAAAGACAGCACAAGGGTTAAGAAGATGTTAAATCTCAGGACTTGTCCTCCCACAGTCCAACTCATTACACATTTGCCCATATATGTATTAGATCAAAGCAAAAATCTCTCTACTGAATGTGTAGTTTTACTCACATGAGGACATCTTGACATCTTGAGGCAAGCATTAAGTTGAAGTATTAAAGATCGGGTAGGCGATGTTGCAAAAACCACTAACAGCCAGCACTACTAAAAAAATAATAATAAAAAAAAAGCACAACCCACTTCCTTCAGATCTGGCTCACAAATGGTTAATGGCTGCGTGTTTGACAGAAAAGCCAATCCAGTGACAGCGGGGAAAACTCGCAATGATTAGTTGCTGTTGTCGTCGTCCTGTCACTTCACCAGTGGTGCTCCACAAGTTAATATTGTTTCTCAAAGTTTGGATGTTCTCTAGCAATTTCCAAGGCCTTCAGAGTAAAAGGGGATTTCAACTTTTTAATACTCCCCCTACAGACGTGGCTGGTTTTATTATTCTAGGCTTTCTGGAGCTTCCCGGGCCGTACATCAGGCCTTGTGTGATCCCATTTTTTTTTTCTGCTTGCCAGTTGTTTAACAGCTTTGCAGGTTTCATCACATCACCTTAAAATTAACATTAAAGCTTCTTATTTGTTTCTTTATTTCCACTTTGAGCCTCTTTGTTTGGGACATTCCCATGTTCCTTCACCTGTCCAGACCCCTGGCTCTACTACGTGAAGTCTAGACCGCTAATCTAGGACAACCTGACTTTTTCAGATGTATAAAAAAAAAATAATCTTACATTCAGACGTCTACATTTGATGTATAAATAAGATGATTCTGGAAACAGGGCACATCCTGGGATCGCAACTATACTTGGCCAAGTGCAGAATTAAAATTTTAACAATGCGTTGGTTGCAATGGATGACATCTTCGTAAAAATAAGAAAAAAAATAAAAAGGAAATATCCTTTTAATCCAAGCTTAGCATACTCATTACAGGAGGGGATGTTTTCCACTTCAACTTGGATGCTGACGCATTCAAGCTCTGTCAACAATATATGAAGACCCACAGGAATCTTAGAAATATGTATTTTCTTACAAAATGAGATGTTGGGCCTTTGAAAAATGATACACCAGTGCTAACAAAGTCACTGATGGCATATGATTTTTAACAAATTGCATGTCCCTTCAGAAGGATAGCAGGAATAAAAAATAAAAAAATAAACTCAAAGGAGCAAAACACTCATACCTACAGAGTGGCAAAATTCAAGTTCATGAAATGTAGATTACTTTTTCATCATGGTCTAAATTGGGGTGTCAAATTAGTGTGTTAATTGCAATTATTTAATTACACACAAATTTAGCACGTTATGTTTTTTAATCGCTTAATCTTTTTTTTAATCTCTAACTTTACTTTTTCTGTTTGCAAATTGCTTTTATTTTGAAATCTGTTTGTGCGGTGTGTCGTCACACCTTGAAGTGGACGTTGATTGGCTGTCCCTGTGTGTGGGCGTGGTTAACTTGCGCCGGTAGATTCCCGTTGTAACTGGACAGGTGAGTGGCGGAGAAGAGACAATGGAGGAGCCTGTGATGAAAGTTGTCGGTCCAGTGAAAGGGGAATTTACATTTCTAAAACACCCCGACGGCGCCATTGATAAAGGTAGAGGGATATGTTTTCTTTGTGGAAAGGAATTTGCTTTGTTACCACAGCAACGCTCTTCCCCAAACTAGAGTCGGGGAGAGCACCGCGCGCATGCGCACGTCTGCGACAAAGAGGCTGGCGAATGTTGAATTGCAAAAATAAGAACTTTATTGATCCCACATAGGAGTAATTCATGTTCTATCAGCTATAGAGAACAAGGTAGTGCCCAAAAACAATATATATCCCCCCTCACAAAAATAAGAAAAATAGAGAAACATATTTTCTCATCAACAAAACATATTAAAAAAATTTCAAATAACAAAATAACATATTTGAACCATTTTTCAGACAATAAAATAACTGAAAAAATCTGAAAAATGGTTCAAATATGTTATTTTGTTATTTGAAATTTTTTTAATATGTTTTGTTGATGAGAAAATATGTTTCTCTATTTTTCTTATTTTTGTGAGGGGGAATATATTTTGTTTTTCCAGCGCTACCTATAGCTGATACAACATGAATTACTCATATGTGGGATAATCAATAAAGTTCTTATCTTTGCCATCTGAGAAAATTAAATATATTATATATATATATATATATATATATATATATATATATATATATATATATATATATATATATATATATATATATTATATTTGGTGCCTAACTGTTTCCAAAGTATATTAGTGCGTGTGTGAATGAATAAATGAGACGTAAAATGTAAATTTCTTTGTAGAAAGGCGCTTTATGAAAATAAGTCCATTTACTTGTATTAGTTTACAGAGCAGTCTTGAACATCCAAAATGGCGGCGACGTTGACGTATCGCAGCGGCGCTCGATGGGGCGTCTACGTATATATGTCTATGGTTAGGACTGCATCTGTTAATGCCTGTTAACATAAATAAATAAATTACTTTATAAAGCCACTTTTTTTGTTATATATCAAAGTTTTGATCTGCCACAATAATGTAATGAATTTAAAGGAAAACACCAAGTTGAGGGCTTTTCTCTCTTAAAAAGTGATTAGATTGATTAATTAATAACAGATCTTAATTAATTAATCTCATTTTTTTTAATCGCTTGACAGCACTTGTATAAATATATAGCTTACCGACTGCTCAGAAAATGTCATAGATGGGAATTGAGCTTTTTTCATGGACCTCCATCCCATCCACTGTCAGCTGAGTAGGACGATAGGCGTAATCTTGTCCTGTCTGACGTGAGCAACTGTGATGAATGTACAGCATGTGATACACACACACATATATATCTATATACACACACACACACACACACACACACAGACACACACCACAGGCCTGCCATTTGAACTGCGTGCTAGCGAAACATTTCATATTACACTTTTGACTGAATTTTAGTTTTCTTACACTCAATTGTCTTGTGGTACAAATTTTCCCAAAGTGGTGGCTGTGAGCAATCATCTGTAGTTCCCTCCACACCAACCACACACGGAGAACAGCCACTTTCTCTTTATTACACTCTTGAAGTTTCTTATTCTCTCCCTCGTTTTAGCCTCTTCTGTAATACAATATGAAGGGAATGAATCCAAGCAAACCAAGAGCCATAATTTCACATTGAAGCTCCCTCACTGCAAAAACTAAAAATCTTACCAGGAATATTTGTCTTATTTCTACTTAAAATGTCTCATTTTTAGTCAAAAAATCTCATTACACTTAAAACAAGAGTCATTACCAGAAAAATAACTTATTTGACAATTTCCACCTGTTTCAAGTACATTTTCGCAGCTTTGTCTCTTTCCTTTTTCCAATCAACAAGCTAGAAGTAGTTACTTCTTACAGCAAAGCTTTGTCAGGCCTCCTGGGGATGAAAGAGGAAGCAGAATAAACAGATAATTCACTATGTGGGACTGGTGTCTTATTTATTTTTTAAGAGACATAACCATAAAAGTTACATAACATACCTAAGAGAGAAGTTACAGTACAGGAAATTGTGGCTCTTTCAGACAAATCTTTCCCTGCAAAAACTCAAAATCTTACCAGGAATATTTGTCTTATTTCTAGTTAAAATGGCTCATTTTTAGTCAACAAATCTCATTACACTCAAAACAAGAGTCATTACCAGAAAAATAACTTGTTATTTGACAATTTTCACCTGTTTCAATTACATTTTCTCTTGAAATAAGTAGAAAAATCTGCCAGTGGGACAAGATTTATCTTCTCATTACAAGCAAAAAAAATCTTGTTCCACTGGCAGATTTTTCTACTTATTTTAAGTGAAAATCTACTTGAAACAGGTGAAAATTGTTTTTTTTTTTCCAGTGATGAGTCTTGTTTTAAGTATAATGAGATTTTTTTTGACTAAAAATGAGACATTTTAACTAGAAATAAGACAAATATTCTTGTTAAGATTTTTGAGTTTTTGCAGTGCTGTATTCAAACAAAGGCCATTCATGTATAAATCAGTATTGATGCTTGAATGAATATAATCTATGCATCAACAAATGATGATAACAAATCATTAGGATGAAAACTGTGCTCTACATGCATCTGTCTTTGCCCTGTTGTGTGATTTCTCCTTTTTTCCCTTCATTTTTTCATTTATTTGCTTTTCTTTTCTACCCTCTTCCCTCCTTTTCTCCTTATGGCTTCGTCTCTTCTTCAATAACTCCCTCCTCATCCATCTCTCGTGTGTCTCCTGTCGTCCTCCTCTGCAGGTCCGTCTGCTGTACTGCTCCCTGGAAGAGGCCGAGCTGATTTTCCGGGCGGCGTGGGCGGCGGGTCAGGCGGGGCCGAGTCACATGTGGTTTGCTGTGGGCCCGGCTCTGTCTGGTCTGGGCCTGGAGGGATTGCCCAAAGCGCTGTTTGCCATCAGGCCTCAGGGCTGGAGGGACGAGCCACGCAGGTACGAGCACAGTCAAGTGGCTCTTGGCGTTCAAGGGTTCACGGCTTCTTGGTCTCCACCGAGACTTCTGTGGGTTGTTTGTCATTCAATAGTGAATTATTAATCCATCTAACAAGATAAATTATACTCTATTTCTTCTTGTGAAAGGCATGGTTTGAGTTTGAGTTTGAGTTTGAATATATTTCGATCAGCTATCAAAAAAAAACAAAACAAGAAAGGGTACATAAGTCTGACCGAAAGGGTTAGGGCTGAAGCCAACGAGCTTATAGATGCCCTAACCTTTATACCATCAAATCATAGCATACGTATATATAGTACGCACACATACACATTGATACATTCATGCATCTGCACCCATATACAGTGCACATACTCATATACACATAGATTTTCCCACGTACACACATACCTACCACCTATACATATAAATACACATACACAGCTAATTAGGCCTGTGTTGAAAAGATCGATTCTCCGATTTTAAATCGATTCTCATATAAATTCCTAAAAATCAATTCATATGTCTAAAGATCGATTTAAAAAAAAAAAAACAAACAAAAAAAAACTTTTTTTTTTTTTTTCTTCATCATTACATTACAACTTTTGGTACTTTTTTGTTTATGCCCAAAAAAGGAATAACTGGTGCCATGTTTTTGCCTTTAAATATGTTTAAAGGTATGAAAACATTAACGTTTTCAGTTATAATTGCATAAATTGTCTATATTTCTTTGCTTTATATACTGTCTTGGGGTTACATTTGCATAAAATGCTAAAAACCAAATTTTCAAAAATTAAACAACCAAAATAGACCAAAAATGGAACAAATAATAACGGAATGTGGGAAAAAATAAAACTGATTTCATCCGTCTCTGTTTCCTCCCTGGATCTGTTTGGTAATTCTGACCCACACGATGTTTCTGAAAGCAGTTCTATCAGCATTCTGGGAGCTGATTGGTCCTTACAGCATCATTAGCTGCAAATACTTGCTGTTTAATCTCAATATAATACTAGTAGTAATATGTTGCATAACTACAGTCACATAATTGATGCAACAGCTGAAAAAACAGTTTTATTAACAGTAACCCAAATCAATATCGGATCGAATCGAATTGGATCGAATCAAAGCGTGATAATCGATTCTGAATCTTAAGAATCGGAATCGAATCGATTCTTGACATTTGAATCGATCCCCAGCCCTACAGCTAATACCAAACATAATCAGAATCAGAATCAGAAAAGGGTTTATTTGTTAAGTTTGTTAACACACACAAGGAATGTGTTGTGGTGATTGGTGCAATACAATACAAATATAAAAACAAATATATAAGAGATAAAATAAAATGTATAAACAGTAATGTACAATATGAGGTTTTAAAGTGCCGGATGTGAGTCTGTACAAAAGTTACAGGATTGGAATATTTACGTTAATGTAACGTAGAGTGGGATGGGGGGGCAGTCCGTGGTAGAGAGGGGGGTCCGGGGCCTTGTTGACGAGGACGGCTGCAGACGGGAAAAAACTGTTTTTGTGGCGTGAGGTTTTGGTCCTGATGGACTGCAGCCTCCTGCCATAATACCAGAGATTCAGTTCAATTTCCCCCTAAATTGTGATTATATACCATCATGTCGATACATATCCAGAGTATTGTTTTTAAATTCTTTTTTGAATTGCGCAATATTTTTACTTTCTTTGATGTTGTCAGGTAACTTATTCCACAGCTTCACCCCATGGACAGATACACACATGCTTTTCTGTGTAGTATGTACAATCGGTTGTTTGAAATTCCATCTCCCTCTTAGCTCATATCCTCCTTCTCTATTACTAAACATTTTTTGTATATTACCAGAAAGTAAATTATTTTGTGCTTTATACAACATTTGAGTGGTTTTGTACTCAACCAAATCCCAAAATTTCAGTGCCTGTGATTTTAAAAACAGAGCATTTGTGTGTTCATGATATCATACATTATTTACTATTCTTATTGCTCTCTTTTGCATGTTGTATATTGTAGGGCTGGGTGATATGGACCAAAAGTCATATCTCGATATTTTCTAGCTGAATGGCGATACTCGATATATATCGATATTTTTTCTGTGCCATAATTGGGGTTTCCCCCAAAGCATTATAGCATAGCATCTCTGTTAGCATCTCTGTTAGCTTCAGTTTTTTCTGAGGCAAACCCTTAAAAAAACAGTCAGTTTTAATACAAAGCCTCGTGCCAAATGTCACACAGGTACATTTATTAACAGAGGTCTGCACAATATCAACATGTATAAAACAAATGAAATAAAAATAAACTGCCTTCATATATAGAATAAAAATGCTTCTTGAATAAAATAAAACAAATATTCCTTTCCTGCATAACAATTAAATTAAAATACACTGCAATTAATACAATGTAGACAGTAACAGGCAGACTTTTCCACTGAGGTTGACAGTTGTGCAAATAACAAAACATTTTTGCAAATCTCAAATAAAACATTCAAGTCAATTTGTCACAAAATAAGCTATATCAAAATCATAAAAAATCATGTATTTTTTATTATTTTTTTTAAATCGATATAAACGATATTGTCTCGTACCATATCGCATTTGAAAATATATCGATATATATTAAAATCTCGATATATCGCCCAGCCCTAGTATATTGTCTGTAGGTTGCTTCTGTAGGTGTTCCCCCATAATTCAACACAGTAAGTCACTAGGGTTGCCACCTTTCAGAAATAGAAATAAGGGACGCCCTGATTTCAGCAGCGCAGGAGCCAAAAAAAAAGCCCCAAAACTTCTAAACTGAATAAAAATGTGTTTATTTTATATGAAAAAACAAAATGCTTTGATTTAAAGTTTAAAGTGCTTTAATAGCATTGAACTTGCATGACTGTATAGACAGACAACCATACTAGCAACTGAAATAGCCTCCTATGCCATGTATGTCCACATCAGCCCAGATGTACAATATAGCCTGCAGGTGAAGAATATGGTGTAAAAGTTAATTTATTTCAATAATTCAACTAGAATATGGTGTAAAAGTTAATTTATTTCAATAATTCAACTAGAATATGGTGTAAAGGTTAATTTATTTCAATAATTCAACTAGAATATGGTGTAAAAGTTAATTTATTTCAATAATTCAACTAGAATATGGTGTAAAAGTTAATTTATTTCAATAATTCAACTAGAATATGGTGTAAAAGTTAATTTATTTCAATAATTCAACTAGAATATGGTGTAAAAGTTAATTTATTTCAATAATTCAACTAGAATATGGTGTAAAAGTTAATTTATTTCAATAATTCAACTAGAATATGGTGTAAAAGTTAATTTATTTCAATAATTCAACTAGAATATGGTGTAAAATTTAATGAAAATACAGTAAAAATCGTGTCCCGTATTAGTTCAATATCTTAATTCAAAATCAATACAATATTTTTTTCTCAAATAAAGGACAATTCCGTATTTTACGGGACGGGTGGCAACCCTATAAGTCACATATGGTAAAAACAGTGTACAGTACAGTATTTGCAGTGATTTGTTGTTCAGAATGTGTCTTATTTTGCAAAGAATCCCCAATTAGCCCCATTATCTATTAAAAATTAATAGCTAATACAACACAGGGAATATAGCTAAAACAGGTTTTGAGTGTGTGAGTTTATTGGAGTGGAATATTGAATTCACATTGGTATTCAAGCCCTTCATTTGGTGCAGTGTTCACCAGTGTGAGTCTTTGTGGGTCTCTGCCCTGCGTGTTTCAGATGTTCCCCAGCTCCAACACCCCGGGTTCAAACGTACGGGCCATTACCAGACGTAACAGACCTTGATGGCAACCTGATGGTGATCATTTTATGTCATTCAGGTGTGCTGGAGCAGGGAGGCCTGTGAAATATGCAGGCAAATGGCCCTGGAAGACATGGATTGGGGAACATTGACTTAGTGGATGATAACCATGAATATTTAGCAGCAAAATACATCAAGTCTTCATGGGAATGATTAAGTGTGTCACACCTTTTCTTTCGAAGAGTCTCTCATTTTTCATAATGTTAAACATCAGCTGAGACGGGGGGTCGGTCATGCAGCCATTTCAATATCTATCCAGACAGTTTGTTTTTCTTTTTTCTGCGGACTCATTTTTTTTTCTTTTTTTCTGCGGACTCATGTGGTTTTGGTGCAGTTTGGATTATTTTTTTGAAATGTTAATCTGCAAACCTGCATCTAAACCTGTTGGATTATTTTTTTCTCCACTCAAGAATGTTTTCTTTTTACAAACCTATCTCTCCATCCATGACTACATTTACATGCAGTCAAAATTTGGGTTATTGCTAATATTCCGGTTACTGAAACATTGGGAATATTCCGTTTACATGGTGATTCATCATTTGGGATATCTGGATCAAACCAGCGACGCACGGAGAACATCATGACGCAATTCCTGTCATTTCCGATTCTTCTTCCTGTATCTAAATTCGAAACAAATGCTGCTTCGCGCAACTTTTCGCTCACCTTCTTTTAAATCTCGCTATCCCCGTACTTTCTACCGTCTACAAATGCCAAAATGTTCATATCTTTCCTTACATTTATAAAGTGATTAGTCTCCTCCTCACTCCAAAAGTGTGGCGTGGTGTTGCATTTCCCCGTGTTTATAAGAACTTCATGGACTCAAAAGACCAGGATTCCTTGTGAACAGAACATGCGCAGTAAACAAATTCCTGTTCCGTTTGATGGGGATATTCCGTTTGGCGTTTACATGACCAAATATTCGGGTTTTAAAAGGAGTAACCCAGGGGTCATATTCAGGTTTTTAAAAACCCGAATATGAGCAAATTCGGGTTATTCAAAGGGGTTATTGGTGTTTACTAGGGCTGTTCGATTAATCGATTTTAAATCGTAATCGCGATTATGTAATTAGAACGA
The DNA here is from genome assembly GCF_033807715.1 of Cololabis saira. NCBI lineage: Eukaryota > Metazoa > Chordata > Actinopteri > Beloniformes > Belonidae > Cololabis > Cololabis saira. Next base: position 38,288,130 of record NC_084601.1, read on the forward strand.
TGTTAAAACGTGAAAATCGTAAAATCGATTTTTCACTTTAAAATTTTTTTTTTTTTTTTTTTTTACCTTGTCTGCACACATATTAATGATTGATACCATATTAATTATTGATGGAAATACCTCTCAATACCTGCGACAAGTGCCCCATCAGAGAGGCTCTTTAGTGTAGGAGGGGGCGTTGTAACCATGGTGATATACTAACATGCCACCGGGCATCCCTCAAGCCAGATGTGGTAGACCGGCTCGTGTTCCTTGCAAAAAACTTGCAAATGTGAATATCAAATGTAATGACTGACATTACACACCTCTACCTCCTTCATGGGTTGCATTATTATTTAGCATGCAAAGACCCAGTTTAGTTTAATTAGAAAATGTCTTGTTTTATTTAATTGGAAATATAACTTACTGTATGTTTGCAAGTGCTGATTTGCTGATTTTTTTTTTCAGAAATAAAACTTTATATTTTATTATATTTTTTAAAACTTTTTTTCAACTTATTTTACAGATTTTTGCACTTTATTCATTCATTTTTGGTTTAATAAGAGCAAAGTTTGCACTTAAAGCCCAATGGGGCAAATGTTCAATAAAAAAACAGCATATTTGAAATAATTTCTTTGCCTTTTGTCAATTCACAAAATAATCGTAATCGTAATCGAAAATCGGATTTTGAGAGAAAAAAATTGAGATTTTATTTTTGGGCAAAATCGAACAGCCCTAGTGTTTACCTGGCCGTGCAAATTCGGCTTATTGCCAATATCCGGGTTTTAAAAGGATTATTGACTGCATGGAAACGCAGTCCATGATATCTAGTCTCCCCTGCCAGATCCACAACAACATCCCCAGAGCATGATATTACCATCCCCATGTTTGACTGCAAGGACGGTGTAAAAGAGGCTGTGCGTGGCAATGGTTTTCACAAGTTGCTGCTAAATCTTTAAATTTTTGGGGGATTTCACGAGTTGACAGGATTTTGCTTCTCTAGTGTTAGTCAAATGCCGTTTGACAGACCCCTATCAAGTTGTCATCCACCGTTTAGTGATTCATGGCCACTGCCGAGCAGCTCTACCATAAAAGTCTGATGGATGGAGCGCTGCTCTGATTGCTATCCTCCCGTAAGGTTTTACCTAAGAGGAACTCTGGGTTTCATTCATAGTGACCATCAAGAAGAACATATAGCAACAATATTTTCATTACAAAGTCTTGATTCAACATCAATTCTTCTAAAAAAGTTGTTTTTTTTTTTTGTTTTTTTTTTGTTTTTGGTACAATTTACAACAGATATTCGATAAATACAGCGGTAGAAATAACGAATTAACATTATAGCAAGATTGAGAGTGGTTGATGAATGTTGCGCCTCATGTTTACACGTATACATGTTGATTCTAGTTGCTCAATTTAATTTGATTCAAATGTGAACCAATATTTAGTTATTCTGCCTGATGACGTTTTAATGCTGCTTCAGCATGACTGGATTTGAAATTTGATGACTAAAATGATGCAAAGAATTTTATAGACTGTTTTTTTCAAAACTCGGATCTTAAACTTCTTCTGAGCAGGTTGAGCGTTTTGTGTGACGATGGTCATCTTGACAGATTAAAAAAGAACTGTGATACTAGAAATCCAAGCTTTAGAATAAAAAAAAGGTAATAATAATATTAATAAAGATAATCTGACGTACTTTAAAAAACAATTGTGGGTAAAATTAGTAAAAAGGTATTTGTTTTCCGATTAATTTCCTAGCAGCAGTGAGTTCATTGGTTAAAACCTTGTTAAACCTTAGCTTTCCTTGAATACAGTGTACAGAAAAAATAAAAATGTAGTTCCCAGAACACGATAGTTTTTTTACAACATTTATATTAGAATAAATCGCAAGTAACTGCAGGTAAGAGTGCATTCAGGTGGGAGATGAATAAAGTGCTGAGAAAAAGTTGTTCATGATATACGGTAGTCTTGAAAGATAAGGAGTTTTTAAGAGTATCTTAAACTTTGTTATTTTAACACATAAATTAAGCTTTTTAGTTTCCTGAGAAGATGAATAAAGAAAGAAAATAAAGGTAAAAAACAAAAACAAAAAACATTAACACCACTAAACTTAAAGCTGGTCTAGTGGGAGCTGTGACTGGTGAGTGACGTACAACGTCACTTTGTTTGGAAACTGTAAGAACCATCACCTAAATGAAAAATGAATTAAAGGGGACCTATTATGGCATCTAATACCTATTTTAAACAGGCCTTGAATGTCTTAAAAACAAGCTTTTGATTGTTTTGGCTAAATAAATTAGAAATTCAGCCTCTAAACCATGTCTTTATCTTCCCATTCTCTAATCTCATTATCTATGCAGGATTCTGAGTGGGCGGGGCTATGATAATGAGGCACTGTGCTGATTGGCTGCCTGAATGACGCGATACACCGCTACGAAAAAATGGCGGAAGCTCCGGCCGGTGGAGTTAGTTGTGGGCGTGGTTTCACGCATCGGAGGCCAACCGATGTAAATCACATTTTGGTTACGTAACGACGGGAGCAGAATCTTATTGGCTCGTAGATCCACATCACACTGGACGGATCATCCGGGCGGCTGTACAGACACTGCAGAATTTGGTTGCTTTCCTCCTTCTCTGAGTTGGCAGGCTGAGGGGAGACCACTTTATATATGTTAAAGCAAGAAAAAACCTGTTTTTCATAATAGGTCCCCTTTAAGAAAAAGAATCTGTCTATGTGGCTTTATTTACATCAACATTCATTGTTGCTGAAAAGCTGTTGAGTGTAGTTCAACATATTTGCAATCAGTTCAGTCTAGTTTAACTCAAGTCAACCAAACACACCAATCCTATTTGTTTATTTGATAAGGATCCCCATTAGTCTTCATGTGAAGACTATTCTTCCTGGGGGTCCACACAAAGACATACAAAAGATTACAATAATCACAAATCAAAAAGGGTGAAAACATTCACCAGAATTCCTGAAATAATAAGTTAAAACAAAAACAAAAGAAAAGATTAAATAACCAACCAAAAACATCAACATCTTAAGTAACAATATTTGCTACTATCACCAGATCTGTATCAACTTATGAACAAAAATAGTTGCAACAACAAAACCACAAGGTTTTACATAGGAACCATCCCAGCATCCATTCAAATGCAGCTTTTCAACAATAGCTAATAGTTGCAGCTCTTTCAAATCAGCAGTTGCACTCCATATTACTATTAAATGTATAATATACTTACAATTTGCAACATAATCACAATGGATACCTAGGACCGATCATAACTTCCTTCTGAACCACATCCTGCTTCAGTGTCCTTAAAATTTGACGCCTTGATTATTGCAACTAGACATGGGGGGAGATGGTTCCAGTGTTTTTTTCAATGCATTGGTTCTGGGCATAGGCAGAGAAAAGTGATTAGCTAGGACCAGTCTGGTATCATAGCTGTGTCTATTATTTGTTGGTCGCAACTGCATAAGCAAGAAGCCAGGTTTGCGTAAGATACAGATGTTTTTCAAAAACATAATAAGGCTGCATGCTAGTCTATCCTCCACCATCATCCAAGACAGCTCAGCATGCTCTCAACATTGCTGACAGATAGAGCAGCGGAGAGCAAGGCGTGCCGCTCTGTTCTGAGTGAGCTGGAGTTTTACAAGTTCTTATTTCGAGGCAAGGACCAAACTGTTGAGCACTAGTCAAGATGAGACAAGACTACTCCTATGTAGCCCGACATTTGCCTTCTAATGTCAAGCAGACTATCAACAGTGAAACAGTGATGATGAATAAAAATCTACTAACCTATTTAATCCATACTGGCCTGTGCATCAGCCACCGCTGAAATGCAGGTACAGGCAGCCTAACCTGCTCTTTCATGGCTTCAGGCCCCTTGGGAACACTGTGTGTTGGGACTGGAGCATTCAGTCGATGGACTGGACGGAGGACACCGGCAGTAGTAATTACAGTGCACACTTTTTGACACTGCACTTCTGTTTGGCAGTGTACCAGCAGAGCATGAAACCAGTTGTTGCTGTAATGTATTCATTTTAATCCAAGCTGAAAAAGAGTGTGACAGTTGGAAGCTCATCTGAACTCCCTTCACCTTGGTCTTCACCTCAGTGTTTGGGCAGCCCCAAGTCCATCCGCACCTCTATGGAGGTAGATTTGTGTCTTAATTATTCAATCAAAAAAAAGATTGCTTCAATCAAAAAAATATATTTTCAATTAAAAGAAATTCACTTCGAAGTGAAAAAGTGATTTTTTTTTTTTCATTGAAAATATTTTTTTCATTTTGAAGCAACTTCTTTTTTGATTAAATGATAAAGACACAAATGTCCTACCCATAATATGGCTCAAACACAAAAAAACACTACTTCAATCAAAAAAGTTGCTTCAAACAAAATAAACTTCACTTCCAAACCAATTTCCAATCAAAGAAAAACAGTGTTTTTTTGAGTCTCAAATATTTGTTTACATTCAAACACTTTTTTTCATCATTTTCTTTGATTGAAGTAATTTTTTTTTTAATTGAAAATATGTTTTTTGATTGAAGCAATCTTTTTTTTGATTGAATAATTAAGACATAAATCTACCTCCATAAACCTCAGCCCTGTATCACGCTGCACTTCATAAATAGCGTCTACCTCTTTAAGCATTCTGGGAAAGAATTGTCCAAATATTTGATATCATCGGCCGGGTCAGGGCTCCTTTTGTCATTATCAAAAATGTCTAAAATGGCAATGAGAGACCGAGTCAAAAAACAGGCAGGCACAGGTTGAGCTCAGAAAAAGGTTTTATTTTCTCACAAAAAGTGTAAAACTCAAAATACCCAGCAGAAATGGACCCATAAAAGAAGTTGAAGCAGAAAAACTATACTTAAGATAACTAGTAACATAAGAGGACACTAACTTAAAACAACTGAATGAGACAAAGGGAGACTTAAATAGTGACTGATCACCCCACCAAAGAAACAAAGAAAAGTAACAGAAACTAACACGATCAAGCTCATTTCCCCCCATGACATGGTGGTTTAGTCCACTTTGTAGGCAGCCACTAAAAATAACTCAAAATAGAAGAAAAGTAACCATTTATCTAGACATGACAGTGTAGACTAAATGTGCACACTTCACTCAGAATACAGTGTAATGTCATAATGTACAACAAATGTTAAACTCAAAACAAACCAATTGTCCTGTAACCACAAACTTAACAAATACAGCTGTGTTGATAGTAGCTAAGCACCTTTGTGATGGACACAGTCATTCAGAACTCCATCAGCCTGAAAACAAACTGCTGGCAAAGCTCCGCTCCTCAGACGTTGGTCTGTCTTGAGACAAAGATGGGAAACTGGCGGCAGATTAAACAGAATCAGATTTTCTTTTTCCTTGTTTTATCATTCCACAGCTTTTCTCGGCCAATTCTCTACTGCGTCAGCCACGTTAAATGATCCAGGTGTTTCGACCTCTTATTTCGACCAGGTGTTTCGACCACTTATTAAACCAAACACCAGTGTGTCTTGACCAGTGTTTCCGCTAGAAAAAATTGGCACCGGACAATGTGACCGGCAGGGTTTCAATTTACCGGACAAATGTTTGAAATTCCGGTCACATAGGCTATATGAATTTATTGAGGTTAAAAATAAATCATATGCAGTAGTACGATATCAATGCAAGTCATTTAATAGTATTTTTATTGAAAAACAGGGTATTTAAAATAAAATAAGTCCCGTCAATTGACTCGCGAGCGTAACTTCAAAAAATAAATAAATATTGCAGAAGCTTGCGTAGAGTACGCGCAGAAGCTTGCGTAGAGTATGCGTCACCGCGTACCCTACGCCGTAGGCTCTGCGTCGGTGCGACGCGGAACCATAAATCAACGCACACATGGATGTCGGCGCCGCAGCTCCGCTTCCTCCCGGCTCCCGGCACCGAGGCTCGGCATGTCCCTCCGTGGTACTCCCGGGGACTCTAGTCCAGCAGCACCAGTGGGTATTTTCACCGGACATTTTGACCGGAGAGATTATAAAATACCGGACTTCGGCATATTTTACCGGACAAAGTCCGGCAATTACCGGACAACGGAAACCCTGGTCTTGACTGATAATGTGTTCATTGTCATTTCCCATATCTTACAACAATGGCATCAATTAAAATCACGTGACTGATGCAGAGGAGACAGCCTTGCCAAAATCATTCTCTTTGAACTGGGTGACATAGGCTAATGTTAACATTGATACATTACATAAAACACATCACAACTCAGGTTAGCAATGCCTTACTTACTTACAATTTAAACTCAATTTCGACAGCATATTATAGTTGGAGTCTTCCCTCAAAACTAATGGTGGTGTCTGTTGAAGTCAAGTTGTAGTAATGTTTACGTAGCAGGAAAAACTGGCTTCATTCCACCATGAAAGGGGGAGAAGTGATCCCCTCTTCTTGATTATGATTGGCCAAAAACCTCGCTTTTTGCATGTTGCCTTCCACCGAATATGTTTTTCTAGTGAAGAGGATACTAAAGGCTCTGGAACTCTAGACAATGGAAAATTGTGCAGGGAAGGACATTTTGTAATGGGAATGACAGGTAAAAACACATATCATCTGCATAGCAGTGGTATGAAAAACTGTGCGTGTGCATATTCCAGAAAAGTGGTGTATATAGCAAAGAGTAGGACCCCAAACACTGAGCCCTGGGGTGCCCCTGCAATGGGATGAGGATGTTTCTCCATGCTATGACACTTCAAACTAATGTCCAGTGAGAAAGAATCGGAAGCAAGAAGGTGAAATGCCTGAGTCTCCCGTGTTTGATAGTATAGGTAGCCGTTTTTTGTGGGTAACGGTATTGCAGGCGGCTGATAGGAACTTGAGTCTTGAGTTTCCTGGTCCAGAAGGATAAGAACTGCAGACTGACTCTTCATTCTCGCTGCTCTTAGGGCTTTTATCACAGACAGCAGAGCTGTTTCAGTAGAGTCGCCGTTTTTGAAACCAATCTGATTTATATCAACTAACTTTGGACACAAAGGAAAGCAGCCGATATTTCTCTAAACTTGAGCTGTGTTGAATGACTTTTTTTTTTTTGTATTTTTTTTTTTATTAATTTTTTTTTTTTTTTACTGTTACTTAAACTTATTTATTTATTTGGTTGCAGAAAATAAAAAGTACTATAATTTGACCAATTCTATATGAAGTGCTCATTGTATTGATCCGTTTCTATTGCTGCAATCTCATGTTGTTGCAAATGTTTTGGTAGCTTTTTTTCCGAGGTAAATCGACGAGGATTAAATGAGCGCTGGAGAACTGAGCCTTGAAGCTGCTTAACAACCAATCTAATGATTTTACAAATGCATGAGGATCAGTGAGAAGCTAGACATTGTTTTCTTTATCCCAGATAAACAGTTGTTTTTTGTTTGTTTTTTCACATGAACATTCACCACATTTTTTCCACCACCTATTCCATGAATGATGTACTGCATTCTCCGCTGATTTAACCTAATTTACTCAGAATACATAATTAACCTAATTTAACCATAAGGGTTTTCATTTAGGCCAGTCTGATTACATGAGCAAATCCAAGGGTCCTCTTTTTTCTTTATTTATTTCATTATTTTTTTGTAATTATTATTTTATCCACATTTGTCAGCAAGAGACATACAGTCACAGAAAAGTAAAAGACATTCGAACAATCTTGTAAAACAGTTCAATAAACACAGCAAAAACGGTTTTTATATTCATTGTATTATGAAACAAGTTATTTGGCAATTTTATTAAAGTCCATTACCACAGTACAAAGACCTTTTTTATTGCAAAATTTGCAAGGAATCACACTATCGGGACACATTAAAGATCTACTGAGTTTTACGACGTGACCGTGACTTTTTCCATAATTGCATACATTGCCTCCGCAGCTTGACAAGCATCATTTCAAATGCATTTTATTTCTGTACTCGTGATATTTGTGCGCAAATGAGCAACCCACTTGGCACGTCCATGCAGAACGCCTCAATTCACTGTGAAACACGGATGCTGTGTAACAAAGCACAGCCAGTGTACTTAAATGGATATGAGTAACACATGCAAGCTCCTATGAATATTTGATTAAGCCCATCTCCTTCTCCAATGAAGGGTTTCGCTTCACACGGAACAGAATTCATGATTTATTCCTCGTGAGACTAATAATGCAATCTATCCCATGATACACAGGGATACACATTGTACTAGCCACTGCACTCCTACTGTATAGGCAAGGCGAGTTCATTTGTATTGCACATTTCTGGTACAAGACAATTCAAAGTGCTTTACATATTTATTTATTTTTAAATGCATTAAAAACTTTAAAAGTTTAAAAGCATAAGCAGTGTTCATGCACACTGCCATATGGGTTTTGCACATTTGTTTGTTTGTTTGAATTGTTTATTTCGAACATATAGAGGAAAAATATAACATTTTAAAACAAATTCAAAACATACAGAAAAAAAAACAACAAAAACGTATCGCAAACAGGAAAAAAAAAACAGTGTCCGAAAAGGAGCAGGTAGAAGTAAAACTTATTTAACCCTGCCCCTTTGTTTCCTCTATTATAAATTAAACATAAATATTAATAATAAATAGCTGCTAATTTACCTATTAGGCTACAGATTTTCCCATTGGTTGAGCCTTTGCACCTAACCAGCTAACAAACACAATCTTTCCTTAACATAACTCCTCCTCAATCAAATAACTTCCCAGAATTTCCTTTTTGTACTGCTTTTTTAATTGATTTATATTTGTACATTGCTTCAACCCATCACCCAACCCATTCCCTAGATCAGGGGTCGGCAACCCAACATGTTGAAAGAGCCATATTGGACCAAAAACACAAAAAACAAATATGTCTGGAGCCGCAAAAAATGAAAAGTCTCGTATAAGCCTTAGAATGAAGGCAACACATCCTGCATGTATCTATATTAGTTATAACTGGGGGAAGTTTTTTTTTCATTATGCACTTCGAGAAAAAAGTTGAAATGTCGAGAAAAAAGTCGAAATGTTGAGAAAAAAGACGAAATGTTGAGAAAAAAGATGAAATGTCGAGAAAAAAGTTGAAATGTCAAGATTAATGTTGAAGTACAATCTCAAGAAAAAAGTCGAAATGTTGAGAAAAAAGTCGAAATGTCGAGGAAAAAGTTGAAATGTCGAGAAAAAAGTCAAAATTTCGTGAAAAAAGTCGAAATGTTGAGAAAAAAGTCGAAATGTTGAGATAAAAGTCAAAATTTCGAGAAAAAAGTCGAAATGTCAACATTAGAAAGGAAAAAGGAAGAAAAAAGAGAAAAAAAGGAAAAAAAGAAAAACAGAAAAAAAGAAAAGAAGAAAAAAAGAAAAAAAAAAGGTCAAACATTTTTGAAAAAGCTCCAGGAGCCACTAGGGCGGCGCTAAAGAGCCGCATGCGGCTCTAGAGCCACGGGTTGCCGACCCCTGACCTAGATCCACTCCAACAACTGAGATACACATGCTTTTCCTTTTAGAATGAACACATTGTTTTTTGAAGTTACATTTTCCTCTTAATTTATAACCCCCCTCCCTGTCACAAAACATTTTCTGTAAATTGCCTGGAAGTGAATCAGTTCTCGCTTTGAATATGATTTGTAGAGTTTTTAGTCTGACAATGTCCCAGAATTTCAACACATGCGACTTTAAAAACAGTGTGTTTGTGTGATCATATAACCCACATTTTACGTGGGTAAAGTGGTGATAATGTGATTTTTCATGTTTTCTGACCGATCTGTGTTATTATGGTGACATTTCTCCTTAGATGTGACCTGTGGCTCAAGAAACAAGATAAGGTTATGTAGTATTTTTATGAACAATTGGCTTTCAACATGCTGAGAACTCCACAGTGGCTCTCTGTAATGTCGTAGAGGTAGAGACTGGACGTTGACAACTTTGCAGCAAGGACCGGGTGTGTTTTCCATCATGATGGAGCTAATACTTGGTAAACATTTTGGTTCTGTTTCCAAGATGTCACCAAATAAATGTGATTGTGGTTGTGATGGAAAACTGACCAACCGTGGCTCAGTGGGTGCAGCTGGTTTTTACGGGCCAGCAACAAAGCCAGGGGATTTGGATTTGTTTGTTTGTTGGTGCTGAATGCTAGAAACTAGTAATTATGAACTGCAAATAGTGCAAACTGTCCGTGCTGTGTTGGAATCCAGCATGTGTGCATTTTAGCCGTCACTGTTTCAAAGTCTCACGCTAGAGAGCAAAAACGGAAGAAATAAACCAAAGAAATAAAAATTGTCAAATGTGTTTCACACATACAAAAAAACCCTCAGTATCACTGACATGCCAGGAAAGCTTTGATTTACACAGCTTGGTAGCCACAAGATGGTTTTTTTTGACACGATCTTTAGCTTTCTAATTTCTTGGCTGCTGACTTTTTCCAACTTAGTTGATAAAGTGAATGACTGAAGACAAACGGCGAGATTACAAAGCAGCAGGTAATGAGGGAACTATTTACCAAACAGAGATGTTATGTAAAAACTCTATCTAAAACTAAATACAAAAAGACCAAAAAAGATAAACCGACATAGCAACACGGAGCTATCCTTTACCTCTGACGTACAGGAACATTTAGCCGTCATCATGGCCAGTTTTCTAATAACCTAATAGCTGTCACATCAGAACGCCTCCTAGAATTCAACCAGTCATGAAAACACGAGCCACAATTGGTGAATTTCAGGAGGGAACATTTCCTTGTGATTCCAGCTCATTGTCATTCTGGGATAATTACAGATCTTGGGAGTTATACTTGGTCCAAAGCTATTGCAGAAGTACCAGATATTAAAATGAGATGACAGGAAATTAAGAGAACTCTGGGCACTATGGGTTGAATAGGTTGGATTTGATTTTGGATCTTTATAGATCTATAGCAGGGGTCGGCAACCCGCGGCTCCAGAGCCGCCCTAGTGGCTCCTGGAGCTTTTTCAAAAATGTTTGACCTTTTTTTCCCTTTTTTTCTTCTTTTTCTCTTTTTTTCCCTTTTTTTTCTTTTTTTTCCTTTTTTTTCTTTTTTCCTTTTTAATCTCGACATTTTGACTTTTTTTCTCGACATTTCGACTTTTTTCTCGAAATTTTGACTTTTTCTCGACATTTCGACTTTTTTTTCGACATTTCGACTTTTTTCTCGACATTTCGACTTTTTTCTTGAAGTGCATAATGAAAAAAAAAAAATCTTCCCCCAGTTATAACTAATATAGAAACATGCAGCATGTGTTGTCTTCATCCTAAAGGCTGAAATATGGTTCTGCATCAAAACGACGCTGTGCCGGGGGCACGGTGGCGCAGCTGGTAGTGCAGCGGTCTCACAGCAAGAAGGTCCTGGGTTCGATTCCCGCCGGGGGACGCTGTGGGTGCTGAAGTGCGTGTTAGTTCCCCCATGACTTCAGTGCCCACACCATGGGTGGGGTTGGCGAAAGGATCTTTCTGTGTGGAGTTTGTATGTTCTCCCCGTGTTCCCCTGGGTAGCTAATGGGAGCTACCCTCACAAAAACATGCACACAGTCCTGGGCTACACATGCCCCCTCTGGCCAACCGGGGAACAGATGGGGTGGGGAGGATCCGGCCGGAATAACGTGATCCTTCCACGCGCTACGTTCGGCCGGAGAAGCCCCACCCTGTCTGGTGAAAAGATGCGGCCTGCTCACTCCTCAGGTTAAGGAGGAGACCTGAGCTCCCGGGGTTGGTAGAGGATGGCAATGCCCAGGACTGTCAGTAGGTAGGAGCACGGGGTGGTAAAAATGGGAAAAAAAACCGGGATAAAAATATTAAAAAAAAAAAAAAAAAACGACGCTGTGCCTACGGCGTGTGGTTTGGGTCGACGCAGACGACACGCCGTCACCTGCGCCGTCACTGACGTGCACCTCCCGAAAATTGTAATTATGCGTCGAGGCGACGCAGACCACACGCAGATGGAGAGGGCTGTGATTGGTTCGCTTGGAAGCAACGCATTTCCGGTTTCCGGTTTGAAGCAGTCGTGAACTTTCAGGGCTCTTTTCTTCGTTTATATGTGATTTTTTTTTTGTTTTGTTTTTTTGCACAATAGTTGTCCTAATCTTTTTGATTTACTGTGACTGGAAAAAGTCGGATAAACCATTCAGAAAAAGATCGCTAACTAGCGGTCACGGGGGGTACTGCACCGCGACCAAATGAAGAGACGGAGAAGTCCGAAGGGTTCACGACGGCGTCACGGCTGCGGCGTGTGCTCTGTGTTGGTTTGACGCAGAACCTTAATTCAGCCTTAAGGCTTATACAAGACTTTTCATTTTTTGCGGCTCCAGACATATTTGTTTTTTGTGTTTTTGGTCCAATATGGCTCTTTCAACATTTTGGGTTGCCGACCCCTGATCTATAACATCTTGAAAAGCTACAGATCCTGACTTCACAAAATGAACATGAAAGATCCATTTTCCAGTTATATTTGCGTGACCCAGCAGGATATGACATAATGTTGAGAAAAACACTTCACACATCTAACTGTTACCACTCTCAAGACTTTTAGGCTGGCTGGAGTTTGGATATTTGGGGCTTGTCCTTTCAAGCTTACACAATAATACTAAACTATCCCCTATATATATATATATATATATATATATATATATATATATATATAGCAACAAGGTAGCTGCACTCACAAGATAAGACATACAGCAGCTTCAGCCGCTAATCTAAGTTTGAGCTTTTGTAAGGAGTGCTTTTTTTAAGGTCTTATTTACAAGGTTTATAATGAAGAGGTCTGGGTAAAAGTAGGTTCTCCCTCGGCAGGTGCTGTTTTTAATTAAGATGTTTCTCGCTGGTTAAAAACTGAGGTTATGCACGGGTCAGTCGTAGTGAGAGCAATGATTAAGAAACACATTTAGTTTTCCACGCACAGCTGACTTTAATGCTGTGGTTCATCTGTGTCATTTATATGAAGGCTTTTAATGCCTGTTGTGTATGTTCACCATGGATTATTGGATACCGATGGGCACGAGGGATACACCATGTGTCCTCTAAAGTTGTACGGTAAAATATTTTAAATTAATCTGGCACAGTGATTGCTGCCTCTGTGGGGCAGTAGAAGTTGCTGCAATGTTTCATGGCTGCTGCTGCGGTTGAGGTCTTCATAGGACCTGTAAAAACAAACGCACACACACGCGCACAACGGAAAACTGCTCATCCAAGTCAAATGTAAAACCAAATTATCCTTACCTCGTTAGCTTATTCAGCATGCCATAACGTAACATGCTAAATTAGATTTTCATTTATATCCCTTTTCCTGTAAAATCAATCATGGTTTGAGGAGAACTTGTACAAAGCAGCTCCATCTGTCACGCAGAGAGCTCAGCCAGCAGTGAAAGAGTGACGGAATGACCAGAGAAGAAGCTGAATCACTGTTGTTCTTCATGTCACTTTTCCATTGCCTGCTTTTTATTTGTTCATTTTACCTCTTCAGTTTTAATCTCCTTTGGATCATTTCGTCCGTCTTTCAGGACATTTTCTATTTTATTTGGGATCATTTTGCACCTGATGATTATTCATTTACACGTTTTTCGTTCCTCTGAGTTCCTTTGTTGGGTTTTTTTTCCCGCACCCTTCTCCATCCCATCCAACAGCGCTTTTCTGTGTTAAAAGGAACCCTGGCTATTAAGACATGTAGGTCTTAAAAGATAAATGTTGGTATCAATTATAACAATGTGATATAAAAAACCTTTTTGATGTCTTCGTTTTTATAAAATTTGAAAATATAATCTAACTCGTAGGTCGCCATTGTTGTTTACATTCTGGGTAGTGACGTCAGACGGTGGCTCCTGCTAACCCCCGTCCACTGTTTTGACACCCAGAAACAGATGAAAACACAGCTAAACAGGTGACGCCGCACCAGAAACACAGAAATGCCGCACCATAAAGCATGAACTATAAAAACACCATAAAACTCAGATAGACTAACAGACCACACGTTTCAACTAGCAGATAGCCGATGCTACAATAAAAACCCCAGCCAGATCTGGCGTCATTAAGTTAAATAAAGATGTTCTTGCCTATTTGACGCGAAGTCTGCGCCTCCGGTTTCGTCAAAGTCCCGGGCCAGTCCACTCAGCCTCTGGTCTGTCATCAAACGGTGGACCCGTCACCCAGCACCAAAGCCGGTTTTAGGGGGCGGCAGGGGTGGGCTATGCTCACCGGCGTCTCCATCCCGGCGGTGGCGAGAGCGGAGAGTGGAGAACGGTGCGCTGCAGGCTCTAGACAGCTGGCCCGGGACTTTGACGAAACGGGAGGCGCAGACTTCACGTCAAATAGGCAAGAACATCTTTATTTAATTTAATGACGCCAGATCTGGCTGGGGTTTTTATTGTAGCATCGGCTATCTGCTAGTTGAAACGTGTGGTCGGTTAGTCTGTCTGAGTTTTATGGTGTTTTTATAGTTCATGCTTTATGGTGCTGTACTTTTTTTATTTTTTTTTTTTACTTTTTTGTAGGTGCGCCGTCACCTTAATGTTTAGCTGTGTTTTGATCTGTGTTTCTGGTGCGCCGTCACCTGTTTAGCTGTGTTTCCATCTGTTTCTGGGTGTCAAAACAGTGGACGGGGGTTAGCAGGAGCCACCGTCTGACGTCACTACCCAGAATGTAAACAACAATGGCGACCTACGAGTTAAATTTATATTTTCAAATTTTATAAAAACGAAGACATCAAAAAGGTTTTTTTATATCACATTGTTATAATTGATACCAACATTTATCTTTTAAGACCTACATGTCTTAATAGCCAGGGTTCCTTTTAAAGTCTGTTCATCATGTGTTTCTTTTTGTGTTTTCGTTTTTTTGTATGTGTGTTTGTATGCATGGTCTATCACTGGTTATCTTCCATGTGGCTGACTTGCATCCATTTCTGCTTCTGTTATATCTTTTTGCCTGTTTTACATTCTCTGTACATATTTATCTCTTTTTGATCCATTTTGCTTCTTTTCCTTTGTGGCCAATATGTGGCCTTTTTGCAGCCCTTGCTTTTAGTGTTTTGTCACACACACACGTATACAAACACACCCTGGCTGTTTTATTGACTTGCTTGTAAGAAAACGCTCTGGATCAAGACCCGGGGACTTCAGGGCTTCTGGCCGTGTGCCCGGTAGGGCTGTTGAGTAATCCATCCACTGGCACGTTACAACATCAAAAGTGACAAGAGAACACCCTGCTTTTTCTTTTGTGGACACCGACGGAACAGAGGACACATTTGTAAATACATTCTCAAGTGTGCCTGAGCTTTTGAACCCCTCACCCCCCAACAATCCCTACTTACTTCATGTCCTGCACCATCAACTCATTTGATTTCACAGTTTAGGAAGAGTTTAGGAAGTAAAACGCCTTAAAAATGTTTCAAAAACTGAAGATCAACTACATTTCTTACCTGTTGATGTTTCCTCAGCAGAACAATCAGAGACTCAGTCATCAGTTTTTTATTTAGCGTGACAAATCTTACATCCGGTAAAAAAAAATAAGTGAACATGTTGTTGTTTTAACATAGTGAGTATGGGATCACATTAGGAATGGGTGATATTTTACCGTTCACGATATACCGTCAAAAAAATTCCCCACGGTAAGAAATTGGCATCTCGCGGTAAAAACGATAAAGGAAGGAAGGAAGATGAAAGAAAGAAAGAAAGAAATGAGCCAGGAAGAAAGAAAGAAATGAGCCAGAAAGAAAGAAAGAAAGAAAGAAAGAAAGAAAGAAAGAAAGAAAGAAAGAAAGAAAGAAAGAAAGAAATGAGCAAGGAAGAAAGAAAGAAAGAAAGAAAGAAATGAGCAAGGAAGAAAGAAAGAAAGAAAGAAAGAAAGAAAGAAAGAAAGAAAGAAAGAAAGAAAGAAAGAAAGAAAGAAAGAAAGAAAGAAAGAAAGAAAGAAAGAAAGAAAGAAAGAAAGAAAGAAAGAAAGAAAGAAAGAAAGAAAGAAAGAAAGAAAGAAAGAAAGAAAGAAAGAAAGAAAGAAAGAAAGAAAGAAAGAGAAAGAAAGAAATGAGCAAGAAAGAAAGAAATGAGCAAGAAAGAAAGAAATGAGCAAGAAAGAAAGAAAGAAAGAAATGAGCAAGAAAGAAAGAAAGAAAGAAAGAAATGAGCGAGGAAGGAAGAAAGAAATGAGCGAGGAAGGAAGAAAGAAATGAGCGAGGAAGGAAGAAAGAAATGAGCGAGGAAGGAAGAAAGAAATGAGCCAGAAAGAAAGAAATGAGCCAGAAAGAAAGAAAGAAAGAAATGAGCGAGGAAGAAAGAAAGAAAGAAAGAAATGAGCCAGAAAGAAAGAAAGAAAGAAAGAAATGAGCGAGGAAGAAAGAAAGAAATGAGCGAGGAAGGAAGAAATAAAGAAAGAAAGAAATGAGCCAGAAAGAAAGAAAGAAAGAAAGAAAGAAAGAAAGAAAGAAATGAGCCAGAAAGAAAGAAAGAAAGAGAGAAAGAAATGAGCCAGAAAGAAAGAAAGAAAGAAATGAGCCTGAAAGAAAGAAAGAAAGAAAGAAAGAAAGAAACGAGCCAGAAAGAAATGAGCCAGAAAGAAAGAAAGAAAGAAAGAAAGAAATGAGCCTGAAATAAATAAAGAAAGAAATAAATGATGATGAGATAGATTTATAGTTACAAAGATGGAGTTGAATTAGTATTTTTTTAATCGTCATTTTTATCGTTATCGGGATAAATGCCAGAAATTATCGTGATACATTTTTTAGTCCATACCGCCCATCCCTAGATCACATTTGACTTATAGCCAAATCAAGAAGGATTTATGTGTTCCAGATAGTAGTGATGTCCCGCTCCGATCACAGGATAAGAAATCAGGGCCGATCACATGATTTCTGAATGATCTGGATCGGGTGAAACTGATCGGATTTGAAAATGTTTATTTCACTAAATTACATTATTTAATTATAATAATAATTATATATTATTATATATATTACCTATTCATTGTCTATCAATACGTTTAACCGTTACCAGTTAGAGTTTATGTCACGTGGGCAGTAGGCATAACCTTCCAGCCAGAGTAGCAGTTCTAGCGAGTGAGCTGACGTCAGTGTTG
Source organism: Cololabis saira (assembly GCF_033807715.1). Taxonomy (NCBI): domain Eukaryota; kingdom Metazoa; phylum Chordata; class Actinopteri; order Beloniformes; family Belonidae; genus Cololabis; species Cololabis saira. The sequence continues at coordinate 38,305,177 of NC_084601.1, forward strand.
CCAATTTAGTGACTTTTGTCCTTTTCTCCCTGGACTAAAACGACCCTGGACCTGCGATAATTCTGAAATTACACCCCGACATATGTATTCAGTTCTATGCATCTGTGCTGGATAAGTGAAGTCTGTGTTTTACCGTGATTTAAAGTAATTGATCCCTGAAGATGTCGAGACCTTGCATTTTATGAAACAATTGCCTTTTATTAAACATTACGTTTTGAAAACCTAGTGAATAGCATCTGATTAGATGCTCAAGAGTTAGATTTCAGTGACGGCACGTGACCTTTGGACTAGTGACACAATCAGAAAATAGCGTATCAGTCTGTTTTAAGTTACTACGGGAACACTAAATTTAACAGTAATCATAATCGGGTCAGGGGCTTTCGTTGACGCTGTCAGAAAGTTATTTCTGTGTGCTGCAGCCACTTGTTTCTTTATCTCATTTTCATTTTTCTGCTGATCTGGACATCATGTTTCATAAGTCTCAGTGTGAAGCTTGGTTGATTTCTTTCTGTATGTCTATCAGCTAAAAATATACTTTACAAATCACAGACATGGCACATTCGGATGGGATTAAAAACACAGACTTCCTTTTGTGATTATTACAAATCACTGCAGGTCGCCAGATAATTTTGAATTAAGATAAGTTTTCAGATCCCACAAGCTACTTTCTGGCCTATAGCGAGGACAAAGAAGGTGGATTGGAATAGTGACATAAAAAAAAAAAATCAACAAAAGATTTGTAGTTTAAACATATTTGGTGATTTTTTTATTTTTTATTTTATTAGTTTGCACACAATAAAAGTAACACTTGAAATCAAAATAGTAAAACAAATGTGACAGGAGGGGTCAAAAAGCCAACAGGCTTATGCAGCGAAACCTCCCCTCAATTTAGGAAGTAAACAGTAATTAAAAAAAAACAAAAACAAGAAAACACAACAAGAAGAAAACTATAAACAAAAATCAAAGAAGGTTAGACTACATAATTACAGATCATCAACGCACACACACAAAAAAAACAACAGCAAAAAAAATCAACAAGAAAGCTTGTGACATTTTTTAAATGTGAATTAAATGAGATGATACATTTATTTAAAAAAAAAACTCTAGAAAAACAGAGCTTTTGATAATGTGAGATTTGGAGTTCCATATCTGTACACCACGATATCTGAGGGGAATACTGGCCGTGTTTAGTTTTATAAAAAGGAATAGATACTCCTTTAAAAAAAAAAATCTATCCCGAAACTTCATCCCGCTCTTTGGCCAAGTCAATTAAAATGATATAGAAATTTAAAGCCACAGTTATCTTCATTACTGACGAGTTGGAAACACTCGCTGAAGTAAACACACAGTAGAGCAAACTTGTCAGCAAGCAGGTTCTCTGCCCTTCAGAAATGTCTGCCCTTTAGAAATATTTCAAATTGGACACAAAAATGCAATGCTACAGAAAATTCTAGTGTTTGCAATTTGGAAATCGTTTTTTATTCTTCTTTCTTTCTTTTTTTGTGGACTGAAGTCTGAAATCAGGACTCTATCTGCAGATCCTTAAAATAAAATGGCTTAGATTCAGAGTCGGTAGCAGAAAAATGCGATCGGGACATCCTTGCTAGACAGCTTACACAGTACTCGAGTTGTAAAAAGAAATCAGGGGGGATGGTGGATTTTATCATATGGGGACAGATAATTTGTGCTGATTACAAATAATATAATATATTACAAATAATAGCAGTGACCAAAACACCTGCAGAAATACTGCAGGAATGACATAGCAGCAGTTAAATGCAGCCTTCTGTAAGCTTTAAATATCCACTGGGCTTACATCAAATACATCAAAACACAACAATAAAAAACACTTTTCTGAACTTATCAATATGACTCTGTCCTTCACAGGATAAGTAACATGGATCACTGCAAAAACTCAAAATCTTATCAAGAATATTTGTCCTATTTTGTAGTTAAAATGTCTAATTTTAGTAAAAAGAAATCTCATTACACTTAAAACAAGACTCATCACTGGAAAAAACAACAATTTTCATCTGTTTCAAGTAGATTTTCACTTGAAATAAGTAGAAAAATCTGCCAGTGGAACAATATTTTTTTTTTTCTTGTAATGAGAAGATAAATATTGTCCCACTGGCAGATTTTCCTACTTATTTCAAGTGAAAATTTACTTGAAACAGGTGAAAATTGTCAAATAAGTTATTTTTCTGGTGTTATTTTTCTGGTGATGACTCTAAATATTGAAATAGCAGTAAAACCACATTCATTGATGAAATGACATAAGGGATGGAAAGGGGGGTTGGCAGTTTTACAGGGGGGGTGCCATCCTCTCATCCCGCCTCAACTCCAGTACTGAGCTTACAGTACCTGGCTGAGCTGGTGCTCCATGTCTGCCTCATGCAGCCGGACTAAGTTTGAGTCTTTCCCATCACTTCCTGCCTGATTGCTACCAAAAAATTAAAACAAAGAAAAAAAAAGCTGTGCATTTCATAAATGGCCTCTTGCTGAGTCAAAGCTTCCTGTAGACCAAAGAGAGGTCTATAATTAGTATCTGGAAACAGATATAAAAAGATTCAGATAGTATTTATTTATTTATTTGGCGCAAGAACAAATTTAGACACTTTATATTCAGTGTTGTATTGATGTGTTTTGTGCTTGATTTAGCCCATCTCCATCAGCTGCTTTATTTATCATCACCGTGGTATTCATTATCTGCTTTATATCAGCAGTAGTAAAACACTTCAATTTGTGATTTATACTTTGAAAGCTTTTTAATTGACCACTTTGCTTATATCTCCTGGTACTGCATTTACGCATTTATAATAGTTAATGCCTTCAAACTCAGTTTTCATACCTTCAGAAGAGACCGGCATAGTTTTCCTGATGTTTCTTTTCTACACAATAGATCTGATCCACTTTGATTACATGCTGATTGCTCTATTTCATATCAGTTGTGTTGGTGTATAAAGGTAAAATCCTAAAATATGTCATTATATCAATACATTTGAACCCACCTATATGGTTTGTTATTGTTTAATCAAGTAGTGTTTTTGGAGCTACCTGAAGGAC